>NW_028301713.1:4848484-5151515 GCF_037042655.1 Diuraphis noxia | reverse complement strand
CCTTGTATACATGCAATCGCATTATTCTGCAGGATGAGCAAAAAGTGATAATTCGGTTTTGAGACAAAATATAGTGCACACTTGCATAGTGGCAAGAGGTACCATGAAAATTACAAGCCTTAAAGTATCATTGTTTAGGTTTTATGCTGATCATTCATTGAGTCAAGTCATTATATTATTATAGCCATCCCGCCAGGCGATGCCTGCATGTGAAACTACGAGAAATTTTAATATAAAATAGGAAATCCACCTGCATTGGATAGAGGACCCCGGGGAATGCATACATGAGTGTATAATTTTTAACTCTAAGTTTCAAAGTTATATTATTATTATATAATTGTAAAAATGTAAAAATTGAAAAGAACGGTACATTGATGTCACACGTTAAAATGATCATTGCATAGTACCTACTTCGTAAAATACCTTCTCGTACACATCACATTCTTCACCAACGTTCCGGTGAGATGGGAACATTTTTATCTGACACCATTTTTAAGTCACAACTATACATTCAATAGTTTAAACAGAAAATAAAAAAACGGAAGTGTTATTATAACTAATACTGAAAAAAACCAATTGTTATTGACACCTGAACGGTTGTATCATAATAATAAATACAACTATACAAATACATAATTCAACCTTTATTGATCTGATCAAAATCTCGAATAATTTGTCACGTCACACATCCGCGCGAATACTGTCTCATGCCAGTGATGTAGCCTTGAAGGTGGGGGCTAGAGAAGTGAGAGGTCTACAGCCCTTCCATAAATTTCAGGAAAATTTAAAAAAGCGTCAGTGTTCTATAAACGTATCACGCGTAATTATAAGATGTATCATGTATAATAACCATGTAATATGTAAATATGTAATATGTATCTAACTACTTTTTCTCTATGAAGGTTTCTGAAAAAATCTAAATTTTTACATTATAACCACGACATTAGCTTAAAAAACTTATGAAAGATCCTAGTTAGCCATCCCTATTCGAAAAATTATCAACCACGACTTAAGTAAAATCATGCCACTTCGGTGTTGCACGTCCACACACGTCCACCAGCTATACAGTTTCGGGAGGTTTTAATGTTTTAAATATTATAGATATATTATAATAGACAGTGGCGAAGTTATGATGGAGAGGGCATTCCCCGGGAGCTTAAATTCTAAACTGTGCAATGAACGCATATTGTTACAATGTGTTTTAAGAAAAAAAAAATGTTTTCAGTATATATAGATTATAATGCTAAAACAGTTTTCAACTTTGAAGATGATGGTTTCTGACAGAAAATCGAATCTAGATTTTACATTGGAAAGGTAAAAATTGAAAATTCTCAGGACGATGATAAATAGGAATTTTGCGCAAAAAAGATTTTTTTTTTTTGTGTAACTCAAAAACTAATAGGTAACCCTAGTTAATTGAAAATTTTACCGAATGTTTATTTTATCATTTTCTATTAATGATAAAATTATCGAAATATTTTCGTATTGAGTTATTTGTAGACATTTTCAATATTTATTAGTTTTTTTTTATCTATAAATATCAATACAAATTTTCGCGTTAGATCAAAAAACTTGAAAATTTAATACAAGGTTGAAAGCAGTTGAAAAATAAGAAAAATTCATATGCCCGGCATTTTTGTGTAAGTATTCTAAGTTTAAATTTTGATGCAAATTATACTGTAGCTAAAAGTTTAGAAAATGTTCAATTTTTATAGCTGAAAGGAGTGAAAATTTAAAACAAGATTTCTCATAAGTATTTTAATTACTGTTTTATCATTGTTTGAAAAGTAACGAAGAGTGAGTGGCATTTGGATCTTAAATATACATATATATTATGAATTAAAAAATATATTATAATGATTATAATTTATAATGTTCTATAAAAATTATTTGAGTGTGTATATAATATATATTATATTATATTGAACAAATACAGTTTTATAGTACTTCGTGGTGAGGGAGAAGGCAAAGCCTCCAGCTGACGTTTATCTAAAAAATATCCATGTAGCCCTAAAACAAAATCATAACCACGCTACATGATACCGGGACTATAAATTTCTAAAGTTTTTTGTACTCCCGTGGAGCCGTGGTGTTATTATTCTCGTTTGATAAGTGTACACTCCCAATAATGATTTGGTGATGTGGGGTGGGTTTAAGTCCTAGGAAATTTGTACCAAGAGTACTATAACCCTAGGAAAATCATACACACCCGGGTGAGTATATATATCTATTCCTGTCGGCTGTCACATCGTCGCAAACGTGACATTCGTATTTTCTCGAAAATATTATACAACCAAATTATCTTATTTGTTCGTGTGATGTTACGCTGCTACCACACTAATTTTGTTCACAGCGAAAGCAATTAATCGACATCGACGGGTTTTCAAACAAGTATTTTTGATAATATATACGATATAGGTATATTATAGTAGGTACCTAATATTATAAAATCAAAATGTATGTAGATACCTATAATAATGTTTGAAATAATAAGAAATCACGATTGTGACTGAGAAAACCGGATAACTGTCGCTATAAAATAATATGACTCATTCTCATTCTCATTCTCACAAACGTACTCCAACTGTAAGTAAGAGACGAAAATGAAAAATCCATAACTAAGTGTTTGCCATATTATACTATCGAGTATCGAGTACAATTATTTGGAAAACTCTGTTTATATATGTCTAGACGTCTAGTCTCAATAATTATTATGGATTATTATCATTTATATCATGTTCTCGTAAACTATATTGAATATCGTCTGTGAAGTATGTGAAGTCTGTCACGAAAATATTTTGAGACAACTCACCATTACTTATATATATAACATATTATATATATAGGTACGTATTATACGTTTAAGTGTAAAAACAGGACGATATTGCACAGTGTCCGCAACCGAGATTTCTTTCATTATTTAAATTTACAAAAACAATAACAAATGATACTTAATATCATGTTCGGTTATAATGTATTTTGGATATGAATGACGTCAATCTAACATTATATTCATTTTTGAAAAGTCCATAAAGAGTCAACCGGCCAAGGATATAATATACGAATATTTGTACAATTTGTACAATTTGTGAATCCGAAACCACTGTAGGGTTAAGCTTAAAACGTATAATGTAGATGTAAACACTAATTATTCGCACGGAATACGAATCTCATATTAACATGTAAAAGTTTAGTCACGAATTTTCAGGACTTTATACTACACATTTTAATATCATAAAACATTACATATTAAATTCTACATATAGTGATATCTTACATACCATTTCCAATCGCTAAATAGATGATGTTTTTGTTACCAAATCCTAGACTTTTTTAAATTCAATTTAATATTTGGAAGAATACTTAAAACCGTAACTAATATTGGGAGGAAAATGGCTAAGGCTGGAATTTTGTAGGGTACCTACTTTGTTTGAGTGGTTCACGAGGGTAGTCGATAAAAAAAAAGGTAAATAAAGCCACTCGAATGGTGAATGCGTAGTGTTTTTAAATTAAAAATCGATTAATATCGTCATTGGGTTCTAGAAACTATTATTCTGAATATCGTTCACAACCTAGATATAACACTATTCCGTAGTTTTTCACCCACATACAAATTTAAACTCAGCAGTTTCCACTTTAGTTTTTTGCAATACTATTTTGCGAAATAATGAGAGCTTCCATACGCGTTATTTCAACCAGAAACTGCATCTAATTATGTAAGCACAATACACGAAAACTTAAGTACGTTCAGAATAATTGTGCCGAAAAAAATAATTAATCAGTGGATAAAAGAAAACGCATTACAGCCCTAAGCTCTAAACCCGCAACGAAAATAAAATAACTTTGCCAATACACGAAAATGGTAGAAAATGATCACTATTATTGCAAGTATAACGCATAATGACAAAAGTACCCATTGTTTCTAAGCAAATAGAAACGTAATGAAAACGTATTGATAATAATAATATTGTTACACAGTATTAAATTATAAACAATTATGGTACAGGTGGTACATTTTACGGAAGACACTAATTATTCAAAAAATATTATTATGTTTCAAAAATATTTTTTTATAACTTCGTGGTTACAAAAAAAAATATTTATTATTCTTATGATTTTTAAGTTTTTACCTTTTTGAATTACAACATACATTTTTGTAAACCTCATTTATATTAACTTCAAACACTTATAACTAAGGCTAAGACATGCATTAGTATGTTTTTTTTTGCAACATTTTATTACTACTTATGTAAGTAATGTCCACGAATCAACTCATAATAAATTAGGTAGATGGTGGTATTTTTTTTTGCATATTATTGCATATATTAACAACAAAACTGAGAAAAAATCATGTTTTACGTTAGAAGATCCAATATATATTTTAATTGTTGAAACTAAAATCGTTGACGAAAAGTGCGTAGCCAATGTTGTAGAGTTGATTTTATGCATGAAGAGAATTGTTCTAAGTCGTATTTATTAACATGCGAGGAACTTTCAAAGTGCAATTATAAAACTGTTGGGTAATTATTCCACGACGCTTTAAATATACTTTGATTTAGCTTACCTAGCTGTATTTAAAAATAGAAATTAAAAAAATGATTTAGCCTATATAAAATGTTATTTTGGCTATATCACTCAATCTATATTTAAATTATAACAAATGCCTATTTTTTGCTCGATGCGAGTTTGGAAATTATTGGGAACACCAAATTTAAAGTTAACAAAAACAAAGGAATCATTGTTAAAAAATCGAAAATATTTTTAAAAAAGTATCAGAAAAAAATACATGACTAAAATTTATATTAACGATTCGTAACATTTTAAATGACAGCAATCTAGAAACTAAATGAAAATATCACAAATTTAACTCCTGGAGTAGACACAAAATTCAAATATGTGAAAATTTATCATGTAAAATATCGAATAGTTTTAGTAAATATAAAAATTAAGGTCAAACAGAAAATTGTTCACTTTTGAAAATCTAAAATACCAAGTATTTGATTTATATAATTCATTTGAATAGCTTTAATAGTTTTAGAAATAATTTCACAGATTCTTACCATCAAGTTTCATAATAAGTCGATTCACTGTAATTTTTAAACTAAAGGAGCTACAAGTGTTCTGCTGAGCGTAAATTTGTTATATTACGCACTAGTAAGACGGAGACAACAAACTTCACTGTTACGTACTCTTAAGTGTTCATTTTATCATATTTTTTTTGGCGCATTAAACATATATTTATTTAGAGAAATAGGTAGGTATTTGAAAAAAATGTTATAAATGTGTTTATTTAATAATATTTATGTGGTTTATTTTAGCATACTTTTATTACATATTTCATAATTTTTATGTATCAAAATACTAAGAAAAATATTCTGCTTATTTTGAATTTCAAAGATAAGTTTCACTTATCAACTGTTATGGTTGTTCATAATATTTTCGTTAAATAATGCAATATGTTAAAAACTTTAAAATACGAAAAAATTATCAGTTTTTCGATTAATTGATTTTTATTTAACGTTATTTTCACGATATTTCCTCTTTTACTTATTCCCTCATGTTCATTCCTTATTGTCACTCTGTTGAGAATCATTGATCTAATCGTATAATACACATATCAATACAGTACTTTGATCGCTATAATTATAATATTATTTATACGTACAAATATACAATAATTAAAAAAAGTATTTCACTAAAGTTTATAAAATTTCAATAGGTTAAATTATATATGTATATATGTATATAAAGTATAAGTTATACTGGTAAATACATAGAAAGAAATGTTTTGGTTTAAACTTTGAAGGAAAAAAAAAAGTTTTGGATTTGTATAATTATATACAAGAGGTTATCCAAAAAAAGTAAGCCTTTTCCCGATGGTTGGCATGGGCACCAAAACGAGCTGATAAGAAATAAATAAATAGTATCCTTTAGAAGCACTAACATTACAACAGGTAAACCTGCTGGCAGTTTCTTCCTTGACATTGCATTTAGAACTAAATCGTTCAAAGGCGCCAAACGCGTACAATATCCCAAACCACAAAATATTTGTTATAAGTTGATAATAAGTACATATAATTAACATTACATCTAATCTTGCTTAATAATTTAACTGAAGATTTGATTTATATATCACCTTCTGATTAATAAATTATAAAAATTATGTAAGTATTATATTTATTGGCACATTGTTTCTCAATTTATATTAATTTTATAGACTTGTCGTTGATGTTATAAAACATTAATACTGTCGCAAAAGACTAAATTGAATTTGATATTTATATCTTTAGAATTTAATTCATAATGAAGCCCTTTTTCCACAGCATTAAAAACTTTTCCGTGGGAAAATTCATTCATAAGTGAATCTGAAGTCCCCGTCAATAATATTCCCGACTGGTTCCGTTATCATGAGACGCGCTTTTTATGAGAGAGTTGAAAGAAGCTTGTACCACGTAACCAATAATATACCAATGAAGAATAACGGAAATTAAGAGGAAAATAGTACCTTGTAAATTTAAGAAAATAATTGTAAGTTAATATCACAAGTTCTTATCGTCCAATCAGCTTACTACTTACATTTGCCAAACTTTTCGAAAAACTAATTTTACATAGAATCTCGCCACTAATTGACCAACAAAATATTTTACCTAAATCTCAGTTTGGATTTCGTCGTAAACATAATACAACTCAACAAATTCACAGAATCGTTGATAAAATTTCATCCTCTTTCGAGTCAAAACAATTTTGCCCTGCGGTATTCCTCGATATATCACAGGCCTTTGATCGCGTTTGGTATGACGGACTTCTTTTCAAACTTGAGCACTTTCTCCCTTCACCTTACTTTCTTTTAATTAAATCCTATCTTGATAACAGGTCCTTTTCAGTACGCCACAAAAATGAATTTTCTACTATCCAAAAAATTAAGGCAGGTGTTCCTCAGGGTAGTGATCTCTCTCCTATACTTTATAATATCTATACCTCTGATATGCCCACTTCTAATCAAACTCTCCTCGCCACATTTGCTGACGACACAGCAATATATTTGCTTCAAATAATGACTCAGACACCGCTTCACACAACTTACAATTGCACTTAAATTTAATTGAGTCTTGGGCTAATAACTGGAAAATTAAAATTAATGACAATAAATCCGCTCAGGTAAATTTTTCCCTTAAGAAAAAATAATGTCCCTCGCTCAAAGTTAATAACGAACCAATTCCTCTTCAGCAATCAACTAAATACCTAGGTATCACTCTAGACAAAAGGCTAACCTTGGCAAATCATACAAAAAATAAACGTAAACAACTTAACTCCCGCCTCCATTTACTCCGACCTCTTCTAAAATCAAAAATAAATCTCAAAAATAAAATATTAATTTACAAATCTATCATAAGACCAATATGGACCTATGGTATTCAAATATGGGGCCCAGCGAAACCAGCTAACATCCGTCCCATCCAAGCCTTCCAACCCATCTCATTAAGACTCTTAACCAGTGCTCCATGGTATATCACGAATTCAGCTTTCCATAACGACCTAAAACTTCCAACAGTTAATGAACTTGCTAAAAGCTACTATAAAAAATTCAATTCCAAATTAATTAATCTTTCTAACCCCTTTATCAAAAACATGTCTTCTCTCACACTACCTCTTAATATTCCTCGAAGGTTAAAAAGAAATTGGGCTAGAGACCTTCTAATCTAATAAAAAATTAAAAATTAAAAATTAAATAAAATAATAAAATAAATTTCAAAGCCCGAACTCAAATTTTCTGAGGTTCTGTCACTGGACAGTCTCCTCTTCATGTGTGACATGTCTTCTTTAAATCACTCATCATTGTTACTTATTGTTTTATGTGTAAACAGATTGAAATATATTTTTAATAAAAAAAAAAAAAGTTAATATTTTTGATTTTTTTTTTTTGGCATGGAGAAATTTTTTTTGGATACCACACGTATATTTTATAATAAGTATTATAAATATTACGACATATTAAGCTTTTGGATAACCACGTGATTAAAAATCGTTTAGGATGGAATTGAAAGTTATAATATTTTACTATAGTGACTAATGACCTGAATGTCTGATAATTTTTTTTTCATTTAGACCGCGATACACATTCAATACAAAAAAGTATAAGTGCCTATCAAATAGCGATACCAAATATTTTCTCATTATTATTAATATATACCTATATTGGACTGAAACGAACAATTCAAACCTAAAATGCTGATTGCTGTAATTTTGGAATACAATGGGTCCTATTGTTTCAGAAAAGTCAGTCGGTGATAGGGTCTCTTAAAACCGAAAACGTCAATTTTACTATTGAATGTTTATAACAATAACTTTAAAGCATTCTTCGTATTATTTCAGAAAAATCAATAAATACTCAATTTATGTATTTTACAGTTCATATAAACGCGAATAACATTATTATTTATTAATAAACTGTATATGTATACCGTGATAAAAACTGGGACACATTACAGCATGGTAAGATTAATTAAACTCAATACTTGTAAGGCTGCCATCAAATAATTCGTTCTTCAATATTATTTATTTTTCATTTTTTATACAAAAATATATTTAATAGATTATAATTTTAACTATTTGAAAATATACAAATATTTTATAAAGTACCTATTACGAACTACGTTTTAATTGGAAATTGCAGAAATAATAATATGATAATCGTTGAATTTTGAAAGACAATAGCAATACGTCTTAATTACCACAACCTAATCGTCTCATAAAATATGAACACTAACATATTGTTATTATATATTATTACAGTTTATTATAGTGCACTTTAGATATAACGCACAATGGCTTATACAATTTATGTGTACCTATATCATCATATATATATTTATCTATGTGGTAACACTTTATTTTTACGAACTATAAGTAATATTGTGAGACTGCGTTGTTAAAAAATGTTCATCTAAGATATTATTATGATTCAATGTCTCCAAATCGTAAAAAAACGTAGCGCTGATATTATTTTTTGATGTTAAAATTAATTCTCATATATCACGTAGCCCGTGGTAGGAAGGTATATACGACTGTACGTTCACAAAGCATAAGTAGTTGAACTTTAACAAACATTTTTTTTTTTACTGCCACGTACAATATCATAAAGTAGATGACGAATATCAAAGTATTATGTTTTAGCTTAATTTCATTTAACAGTGGCGAGTTGCCAGTGGGTTCACCCGGTAAACGAATATAATATCTATACGGCCCGAAACGGATTTTGTCCGGTGATAAATAAATCTTGCTAACTACCAAAATAGGTACATTTAAATTTCACAATTAAGTCGTTTTAAAATGATCCTGACTGCAGACAATATACATACAATATCCTGTGATCTTGGGACCCGGACCTAACTCCACGCCCTTGGCAATTCTCCCGGAATTCTCCCTACTACTGTAAATTAAATCTAGGAATAATGTGTCTCCACTGTAAAATTAATTCTTATTATCATACGTTGTTTTATATATTCGTGTAAATCAACAATATTTTACAAATATTCTATCCATGGTAATTATGGATTTTCTAAAATACTCAAAATGCATTCTAGCATCATTGTTTTCGACCAATTTCCATAACATAATAGACCCTGAAAAGTTGAAATATTATGTAGATAAGAAATTATAAGAAATCTGACTGAAATGTAAGTAAATACAATTATTTAGGCAGGCAATTAAATTCAGTAGATATCTTGTATAACCACATTGAATAAATCCAAAATTCAGAATTATATTGTATTTATATATAGGTACTTGAAGGAAACAATTCGGATGAGCTTTCTCATAGGTGAATAACTCTGTACACTCTGTATAATATACCTATTGTTTGAATAATTATTATTTATAGCAGTAATGAATTTTTTTTGATAATTTCCTTCATCTGTATTTCTTTATCTCTTCGATAATAGTGTTAAATATCTATATTCTTTTTTTCTGATTGCATACCGAATATGTGATTCATATGATATTATATAATATTTATCCATCAGAAGAAATTGAAGTCGCTCAATTTGAAATCTACGAATATGTTTTTCTTTTAAAATCGTTAAATGTGAGATAACAATCTATTTTACTGACTATATCTATGGGCAGTGGGCACACTTATACAATAAAATAAGAGTATGATGTCAAACATTTCATTCCATTAGAACATTTAGAACTGACAAGTGACGCACTGCTTTTTTTACGAATAGTTACTAATTTATTAAGCAGATAAATAGTTGTAACTTGTGGAGAGCAATGAAACCTTAACCTAAACTGAATCGTGCGTCGAATAAACTGATATTCAACATGCAACATGACATTGAAATGGTACTGCATATTAATGTGTAATAATAATAATAATATAAAGTATTATGTCAACCAATTGGTCGTAGGATTACGGATAAAAACCCAAAATCGTACGCATCGTGTATACCTACGGTTTCGGGTTTTCTATTGGTACAATTTTATATTTATGTCACGATATACCATCGATATTACGTTTGAAAAAATGAGCGCGATGTTGGGAGAAGCAGCATCACATCCCAATTTTACGAGTACATATAATATAATACATAATATATTCCATGGAAATGGTAAGTACTGCCGTGACCGATTTGTAACGAGGTGACAGAAAACCTATAGCGATAATATGCAGAGTACCAATACACGTGTCCCGCCGTGTCTTAGAATATATTTTCTTTTTGTTCCGAAAGACGCAAAATCAACTTAATACCAATCATCAAGAAATACAATGAGGTTTGGTTAATTATTCACAGCGACAATAATGGACAGCTATATAATTATTAGGTACAATGACAATAAGTGACAAGGGGTATATGCATACTATACATACCCAAATACCCAATACGGAGTGAATCGCCAAAAATGATCCAATTAGAAACGTTCGAAGCTTTATGGTAGAGAATCATCAAAAACAGATGTAAATAAATAAATATGTAACACTAAAATAAACGGAGTTTCGTTATTATTATAAATCTCCAATGGTCGGCTTAATGAATAAGAAATAGTATCAATGGGTGAGTAATATCGAAGCGCAATGCGCAAATAAAAAAAAACATATTTTATGACTTCTTAATAGTTAATAATAAATTAGTAATATGTCCGAAAAAGTCAAACACATACTAATAATAAGTTGCATTAGTTGCAATGTTAATAATAATAGGCATAGAAATTTAATTTTGAGAGAATACCTTGGAACTATAATAAGTCGCACACTATAGCTACCAGCATGGTACCACATTTTCAAATGTAATATTTAAATACACATAAATTATACATGTCGTGTAGGTACATTAAAATACATTATGACTCAGTTGCCGAGCGTATAAGTAGGCCAATTACTATTTACGATTGATTTACTGAACAGCTAAAATAAGTTTAATCATTAATTTAATGTTATGGAAAAATAAACAATATATCATGTCATGAAACGGTTTGAATATAATATCGTCTGGTTTATATATTGTATTATAATACCTCGATGCTTAATTTTCAGAAAGAAAAAAAAATATCATCATTATTATATCGTTCGATTTGCACACAGAATACAATTGACAACGGTAGTGCTACGTTATATGTGTAGTGTCAGGGTATATTGAGATATAGCCAAAAACGCTTTTCGACCCTTATTTAAAAAACGTTCGGTACGCAAAATTTAAACACGTTTCGACGTCGGGCAAACGTACCTATATATACAGTATTTATCACCCGCGACGAGTTCATGGCTGTTTTTATTTTTCCATTCGTTAACCCAATTCTATCTCCAAATGTGACATATGATACGATACCGTACGATTCGCTCGTGAATCGTGATATATAGTGGAATATAGCATTATATATGATAACACTATCTGATGAAACATCTAATACGTGTGTATAATATCTGGTTTCGACGATTATTATTTATTAACATTTTATACCGTTTCCATCGTGCATTCATATAATATAATAATAAAAATATTCAAAATACAAAATGTGTTTATGGAATTTAAATCATATTATGTCATAATATTATAATATATAAACACACCGCTTTAACGCTGTAGTACAAGTACAATATACTATGTATACAGGGTGAGTTTTTTTATTTTATTAACACGACACAACGTCACTTTTTGTCAGAAAAACTATTGATATTTTTAAAAAAAATAATATAAAATTTTTAGTAAGGTACCTACTTATTTTCAACCACAACATCATACATTATTAATTTCATACTCCTAAGAGTCTGAATATTATTTAGAATAATAATATATTATTTTACCTATTACAAAAATTGTATACGAATTTCGAACGCGAAGGTTATGTACAGTTATATTTGATAAGTATTTAAAGATTAGATGGACGGATTGGGGCTGCACAAAGGGCATCCCAAAAATGTCGGTAAGTACAATACTCATGCTTGAGTGTAGACACTTTAGAGGACGCCATACCCGCATGGCATATTGTCTCAATCTTATACAAGAGCATAACATTGCAATCACCTCAACAGATCACGATAGCTCCGTTATTTTAAAAATTTGTTAATAGACATCTAACAAAATTTAATGATAAGAACATTATCTCTGTTTGTATGTTGAGTTTTTACGATGATTCAGTTTTTAAAAGTATTATGAGTAATTTATGACCATTTTTAATTTATGGTATATTATTATATAATCGCGATAAAAAATTAAAGTATCGTAACAATCGAACATACGGACACAGAGATGAATTCACTTTAATTTTTATGCTGGCTACTGAGAGAGCTTAACGTGATTTGCTGGACGTAAATTTGCTAAATATCTTGCTAAGAAGCACCCTGTACATGACCTTATACACCAACATTTACTAAAACCTAGGTTTCCATATAATGAACCTCGTCACAGAAATCGCTGTATTTTGTACGTTCTACTTAGGTTCGGAGAAAAGATGGAAACAGTAAAAAGTGAATTATAATGGTATTAGTACCTATTCGGTCTGAATTCTTAAGATAAAATAGAAAATAGGATACGGTGCAAGTGCAACAATCGTGTAATATAATCGTATTAACAAAAAACTAGCTTTTCTATTCGTACCTATAATAAGTATAGTATATTATTATGTTATGTCGTAAATCTCAAAATCGTAAAGAAGCTAATTCATTTCGTTAAGACGTTTGTTCCCTTAGATCTCGTTGGTATTTATAGCATATCAAATGTTTATTGTCGTTCTAACTTCTAGTTATAGATACTACAAAAGAAAAAGAAAACCGTGAAAATTGCGAGAAATGTCGGTAAATTGATTATATATAGCAATACAACTGGGTCATATAACATACGGAATATACGTGTTTTTTAAATATTTTCATTAATAATTGTATTACTAAATTAAATAAATCTAAATTATCATTTTTACCACTATATTATCCTATGATGTTTAGTATAATATGATATAATTTGATTTAAACTGCGACATAATCGTCTTTGAAGATTTTTTTAATTTTTTTTTGCTTATTAAATTTACCCACAGCTAAAATAATAAATAATATTTTTGTTTTATTGTGAGCCACAGATTTAGCTTCGTTCAGTAATTATTTCATTAATTATCGTTTGTAAAAACCGAGACTTGACCGAACGATTTTGAAAATGCGACTACTGCAGTGGGAAACACGAAATAACTATTTACTCCCACTAGTCCCACTGCAAACAGACTAACGCTAATATTCAAAGTAATAGTCTAACCTAACCTAACTACAGTTGGTTACCTATTCACATTTGATAAATTATGGAACAACAGAAAATAATATATGCAAGCAAATCGGTTCGCATTTGATCGGAGAGGAAATTGAGATACCAAAATTTTTTTTTTTAACATAAAAGCAATTTAAAATCTGACTTTTACGATTATAACCATTTATTTTAAACAAGAGCTAGCTGTTTTAATTGCATTCAGTAAGAATTTTCTCTTTTTTAATTAACTTTATTGTAGTCAAAAATGATCATACTGTTGAAATTAAATATTCTGTACTACGGCTGCAAGTGTTTACTCGTTGTACATTTCCCGGCAAAGAAATAATATTAACTATAAATAAGAATTATATACAATAGTCATGTACTTTTGATACAAGACGCTTATTAAAACTTAAATATATAACTATTTTGTATGAAAAAAAAAATGGTGCATAACCATAGCATATTTTACTGTGTAAATTATTAATAAAGTATACCTTACCTAATCATTTATACAAAAATCTTACATTAGGGAGTGAAAAATCATATTTTTAATACAATTTATAATAATATAAATTTTAATCACAGTGCATGTTGTTTTTATGAAAATATTAAAGTTTTAATAATACTATTAACTGTTCAAGTTTTTAAATTAAGATTTTTCACTAAATAACTATATTTTAAATTTTCGTAAAAAAAAACCATACAACTCGAATTAAATTCTTAAAAAAAAAAAAATTTAAAAAAAAATTGATTTTTTACAAATTATATACAAAGTAAATAAATAGAAGTATAGAACTTTATAACCCAAAAAATGTAAAATATCTAAAATCGTATTATTTGTTTTTAGATTCTGAGATGATCAATGACTGTATCTATATATTTTATTTTATAAACAAAGAATATAGAAAAAATTATAGGTACTTCTCAAACAATTATTTAATACCTAATAAAAGTATATTTTTAACCACATTATACGAATAAGATGATACTGGTATAATATTCTATCGTATATGGTGAGCAGTCAGTATGGTATGTATTCAACTATCATATTATTATAATACTATATTTATCAACGTTTATTTCTTTAAAAATTAAAATAATAGTATTACGCGTGTCGTCGCTCGAGTAGATACTTTGTCCGCATTGTAAATAATATCTTAAGAGCATACAAACTTTCACCTTAAGCATCAATATTTACAGCAGAAGCGATGGCAATATACAAAGCCGTAAAATATCTTCACACAGAATACGCAAACATACGAAACGGATAGACGGGAAGCAGGCATCTTAAACATCCTGTCAGAAGCCCTCCACCCAGATAATATAAGACAAATAATAACCTTTATTACTAAGTCCAACCTTATCAATAGTATTTAATATGTAACTTATATATCATGTAAATAATTTGGAGTTAAGCCCATTGTTGCCGAGGCTTAATTCAAATAAAAAAAAAAAGAATACACAAACCACTAAACTGAATTTATAATACTTAGCGACTCACTCAGCAACTTAATCGCCATTAAAAATACACGAAACCAGCCAGATATCACGAAGCTCATCCAAGAGGAAACTTTTCTTGCAGGAAAATAATAAACATATCCCTTTTGTATGGATCCCGGGGCACATAGGCATTCCCGGAAATGAAATGGCTGACCAAGAAGCTATTAATGCAATTGTCTCTACATCAACTTCAACCCATAAATTCCATCACATTCACAGATGCAAAGAACGAAATTAACCTACACTCAAATAATAAATGGCACTCTCACTGGCAAAAACTCAATACCAAACTCAACAAAATAAAAAAATAAGCCCATGGAAAAATCCTGAACTCAATAGAAAAGATGAAACCATAATAAACCGCCTCCGAATTGGTCACACACACTTAACACACAGCTACTTGATGAGTAAAGACGATCCCTCACTATGTGTGAGTCATGCAGCGTACTTTTAACCGTCAACCACATCATCACTGAATGTCAAAAATACACCCAGTATCGAAATCAATTTCACATATCCGAACAAATCTGTCAAGCACCAAACCCACAGGATGTAAAAAACTTAATTTTATTCTTAAAAAAAAAAAGAATTGTACAATTTAATTTAATGTAGACAATTTATAGGTACTTAAAAATTAAAATACTAAAAATGTAACCAAAAAAAAAAAATTTCTTTTACTAATGGCCTAGTTATCGATGTACTTGATCAATAAAAAAAATAAAAATAAAAATATTTTAAGCTTACAGCAATAATACTACCTGTCAATAACTATATAACTATGTATGCGAATAATATAATGTATTTATAGATACATGAATATGAAATTCAAGTATTATAATTCCACACCGTGAAAATTATAAACATTTAACTACCCTCAACAAGCAATTTGCATCATATTTACATATATATTATAAAGGTCATAAACTCATATCACACAAAAATTTAAATATCTTTCAGAAAAAATAATATAGGACCGCCTAGAGGTTTCGTTAAAAATGTTACTTTGAAAATATTTCCAGATATCCACCACCATCTTCGACTTTATTTCAGACTCGTTCCAGTAAAACACAATTATTTATTTTGTTATGGTTCACGTGACGGACAAAAGGTGTAATTCATACGAACAAATCAAAAAGGTGGCTTGAGTTTTAAATGTTCGATTAAACATTTACTTGTAGCAAATAACGGATAAGAGTGAAATATCGCTGCACAGTGCACATAAAACCCCTTAATAATTCTATATACGTATATAGCATTTTAATAGGATCTAACAATAATAATTCAACTCAAGAGAAATAGAGAGAGTGATATTTGTTATAACATTTTGATGTCATGTCCATAAATACTGTAATTATAGCCGAGACGTTATATTATGCATGTATACTTATTAGTTATTATAATATATAATTCACTCATGCATGATATATTCAGGACTTAGGGGTAAAATATAATAATATTGTAATTATAGGGATCGAGTTTTGTAGCAAAATAAATTGTTAAAAAAACATAAAATATAATTGTCAAAAAAAGCATTTGTTTAATTATAAGAAGGGGCGATTCACTCCCTAAACCCAATCGTTGCCTTCTCTAAAAATATTAAAAATATTAGAAAATATATGATGCCCCGCTGAAATTGTGTTTGCCCTACCTGAAAATTTGGTCTGGCTGCGCGCCTGGTTGGCGTACGATAAAAACGATAAAACAACGAGCCTACACATGTAGAGACATGTAATACATGTTTATATAGTTATATATACGTATCCTGCATTAGTAAAGTGCACATCAACTTTATACCTATATATATATATATATATATATATAATGATATATACTACGAAGCGCGCACGCGTTATTGTATCGTCGGCCGATAAAAGTTTAAATCGGATAATGATTGCGGCTCACGAAATAAACAGCTTTTACTCACTACTTTTACTATAATATATTATATCGACGACACTGGCCCGCGAAATCCGTTTCGATGAGATAAAAATCACTGTGCAAAGAGCGTTAGATTACCTATCATATATGTATAATATTAAGTGTTTGGTATATATATATTTTGACATTTTGTTGTGTACCCGCCGACGCCCGACGCCATGATTCCAAATCCATACGGAATTACCGCGAATTCCTGTTCGCATATTATTATTATACAGTCATTCCCCCCCCCCCCCCAACGAACGACGCGTGTGGGTAATATTATATATTTTATAGTAATAATATAATATAACATTTTTCATATATTATTTGGATCGTGGAAATTATAAATGTTTAAATGTTTCAATTGTTGTTGCGTTAAAGATGGCGATGTTACATTATAATAATATTATGTAACAACACATACGCCGCGCGCCGCGCGATTTGTATATTTTAACATATTTTATTAATTATAGGTACTTATTTGTATATCTGTAGGTGATAAGTTAATTTTATTCTCGGCTTAATATCTAGAGATAATTTTACCTTCGGTATATATAGCATTTAAAACTACTTTGTTTATAAATATACAATAATAATAACAAATCAAATTACTTACGGCATTGCTTCAAATATGATGTTTTCCATATTTTCTTCGAATTATTTACATATATAGCTGAATGTTGCGAAATCACACTTCTAGTAGAACAAGTTTAAATTGGTCTGGATTTTACACGGTAGAACAAGTGGTTAGGTAATAGAAAAGTAGAAAAAGTAAACAAAAAACAAAAAATAAAAAAAAGATCACTGTCTCACTGAAAAATAGAAACAGTATCACATACGATGTGTGATGACTATATAAACCGTTTAGGGCGTTTATATTAATATGATTTTATATTTTTATTCTATGAAATTCTGAAAAAATATTAGTATAATATCGAGTCACTCGTCTCTCATCTCCGTGTCCATTAGAATTACTAATTATTAAATATTAATAAATTATAATATGAACGGCAAATATGAAATATGGACAAAGACGTCAAATAAACAGTTATTTCTGTATAGGCCCTACCAACTTTAACTTAATTCTCATCGCGCATGAAGGCGGGTTTCCACCATAGACCTATGGTTTCCACTATAGCGTGTGCCGTGTATACGTAAAATGTTCAGCTACAACACGGTAACGTGGTTAATCCTGTGGTTAACCTTACCTAACCAACCAATCACAGCAAAGGATATTCGCAAACGTATTAGTGGAAACCCGCCTTGAGCTTCTAGATTAGATCTTCTCAAACTTCTCTTGACTGCCACCAATCAGAACACGCGATATTTTCATGGATTTATTATACTGAAAAAAAACTCTGATACAAGCTTTTATAACTCACTAAATATGGCAACACTGTACTTTTCAAATCTGATGAAAAAATACTAACCGTTGAGACCTTGAGACCATAGAGTAATGTATCGCTCTATGATTGAGATTTAAGAAGCAGAGCAGATCTCATTGCAATTGGCAATATTGTTAAGCTTACGAAAAACAACGTAGCTGTAAAGTTTGTCGTCATTATATTATATTCTGTTTAATTATTATAACCCTCATCGTTTTCGATATTATAATTTCATGCGTACGTTAAAGTTTTAAAGAAAATTAAAATATTTATTTTTCATAATATTTGAAACAAAATAAAAAAACGTCGGAACATAGTAACTACACACACATACTGTAAGTTCTAAAAAAAATATTATAGTATCATACTCTAAATTATTATTATTATTATATTTTCAAAATTGATGGTTTACAGTAAAAAAACTGTGGTATCATTTATTTTGGATTTTAATTACCTACATGAATAAAGACGTTCTACGAATATATTAATCTATTAAATATTATAATTGCAAACGCCTACAATAATCGGCATGGAACGAAAATATTATAAGTTAAAACATAAAATGTTATTAGGTATTGTTAAATAATAAATTTGTCTTAATATTTTACGATTATAATATCGATTGACAATTTATTTTACACTCGTTTATAGGGGATGAAAATATTTAATTCGATTTTATTTCGTTACGTTCTCATAAAAACATTATTAGGAAAGGTGGTTTTTCACTGTAAAATTGCAATTTTTCATTAGTTTCATATCGTTAATTGTTCTTCATAATTTGTATGTGTGCGGTGCATTATAAATTTAATCGTACCTACTACCTATACAATATTATCATTAAATAATACTCTATATATGTATATAAATAAGAAACATGATATAACACTACTTGAATTATTATCGATAGTAAAATATACTATATACATTTATATTTATACTATAAACTATTACATTTTACATTAATACACGAAGTGATTCATAAATAATTTACTGCATGGTTTCAAAACAATAAATTTGATAAAATACACATAACACTTATAAAATTGAAGGAGATATCAATCAAAAAACTGTAGGTTATCAAGTTTTTACATCTATTTTTTTGGAAGAATTATAAAGAAACAAGAAACTTGTCTGGTTCATATAATGATGAATGCAAGTAGATTACGTTACGACAAAACTCGTAAAATTATGATTTTTTGAAATCGAGACATTATATTTTATAAAACACTGTATTTACTATATAGCATATCTATAGATATATATATTACAGATTAAAAAATACATGATAACATAATTTAGGGGTTTAAAAGGTTTAGATTTTTTTTAAATGCGTCAGACTCACAAAATTGTTATTTAAGCAACAAACGTTTATTTATCATGAAAAATATTA
Organism: Diuraphis noxia; assembly: GCF_037042655.1. Taxonomy (NCBI): domain Eukaryota; kingdom Metazoa; phylum Arthropoda; class Insecta; order Hemiptera; family Aphididae; genus Diuraphis; species Diuraphis noxia. The sequence goes on along the minus strand of NW_028301713.1, from coordinate 5,131,590 downwards.
ACATAATAAAACAAGTAACATTTAAAAAAAAATTATCTATAAATAAACATGGTATGGAAATGTAATATAAAAACATTGTCAATTGCTCAGTATGTACCAGCAAGGTACTTTTTACCAGAATAATTAATTACCTATTATTATGTATCACTGCAGTAGGATATTAAATATTGGTTGTTATGGTTCAGATATTATGGTTTTTGAGACATCCATAGTGGCTGCAATACATCAATACATACTTATTATTAAATAAATAATATTATTATATTATAATAATTAAATACTTATCATAATAAATAAAACAATAATTAGAATATAATGACACACTTTTGCAAGATACAAGCGTTTTACCTGCGTTTTTGAATTACGAAACCACAAAGATATATTTTATAATAATAAATAGTAAGTATTACAGTATATCATAAATGTAGTAAATACTTACATATAAAATCAGTATAATTTAACAGATGTTGATTGAATTGTTTTCTTTCTTTAGTAACATCCACGGTGAAATATAGAAATAATATGCTCAGGGCCGAGAAAACAAATACACCAATGTTCAGCCAATATTCGTCTGAAAAATAAAAACATAAAATATAACACTCCTTGAAAATAATTGGTAGGTACATAGGAAATCTAAATCAAGTACAAAAAGTTTTAATGACATTTCCACGGATGGTATCTTTGTACGTAAACTTTTTAATTCAGTGTGAATGTTGGTGGTTAAAACTTTAAGCTATACATGTACATCATAATTCATAAAAGTATTTATTCAGTGTAGGTATACCATTCGGAAAAATGTTTGATAAAATCGATTAGTAATTGCACTACCGAAACGAGGGAAGAAATACAACACCACATATATGACATCTACGAACAAATTATTCAACACTGTCATGTAGCCAGCTACAAAACTTCCAGGCAACGAACACATAAATTCAACGCCCATTTCATACAGTAGTGACTGGCTACAAAAGCTGTACGGGAACGCCACCAGGACAGCGCAAAACAATCTAGCTGAAAACACGTGTAAGTGATGTCGTTATTTTTACTAATGATTATTATGGGGAAAGGGTTTATGTTTTCGAACACGTACTGGTCGTGAGTTTAGCATTAAAATTCATCATGAGCATTATCCATAGGAGGAAGATCAACGATACGCAACGACTGACCATAACTAATACCTTTGTATAGCGGGGAGCGCGGTGCGCGAAACTGCTGATCGACAAACTCAGACCGAAGGTGTGAATGATCATGAAAAAACAGCATTGTGTAGTAATTTCCTTCGAAAATAAAAACAAACAATTACACACAAACACACATATTATTGTACGTGAACCTTAAAAGAAAAAACGAATAGCCGTCAACGACGAAATTTACTGATGACACGTGGATCTTGGAAAAAGTCGACGGTATCAGCGCCCACCACGGAACCAATATCGTATTGGACAGCGTAAGTGCCAACACGAGACACCACATTTCGAGATTCCTGAAAACAACGTAGAAAAAATTAAGTTAATCGATTATAGCACAGAAAGAGCACGTACTTAACGAGCGTTTTGAGCGAGCTAAAAAGTTTGCAGGCGCTTTGGTGTGACTTCGTTGACAATATGGACTCGTTGCAGCTCAGCGGCATTGTGTGTTTCGGGAATAACAGACAAACCATACATGTGACGAACGCGTTCAGGCCCAAGCCTTTAAGTATGTTTTAGTTTTATGCATATATTATGTTATGGTATCAACTATGTCACCAAGGGGGGCTATTGGGATCTGGTCCCCTTAAAAAAGTCAGTGGCCTTAAACTTGCCCCATCAATTTTATTAATAAATATTTTAAATATTATGGCCTTAAATTTTCCTGAATTTCGAATGTACCTATATTATAATTAAAAATCATATATTGTAATTAGATTCCAAAATTTTATTTTATAAACATTCGGCACCCGACAATTTGATATAACACAATAACACGTATAATAATAGATCAAAACACCGATTTAAGAGGACGCTATACTTATTAGTATGTGCGTTGTCTCCTTTTAACAAATGTACAACATAGCAATAATTGTTTTGCGTAGGATAAGACCACTAATTCTGTAGTTATTTAGTTCAGACTCCAAATTGATATATAATATAGTTGGGAACATTATATCTATGAAATACTTATTTTATATAAGTATATACAAGTATAACGATATAGTACAAAATAAGTTCGTATTGTTTCAAAATCCATAAATTTTATGTTTTTCAACCTTAAATAAAAATAACTTTCTTTTAGTTCTGATATAAAAAATAAATTCGATATTTCACAGCCAATATTCTTTTTATGTGGTGTCAATTTCGTTTCTTAGATATGACTGCTGCCTTCTCATCAGGTCTTTTCCATGCAAAACAGTTTTTGCTATGTTTTACATTTTTTCAAAAGGAGATAATACAATAACATAGATGTAGCGTTGTCTAATCTTACACAGACAAATATATTGTTAAAATGTAGTATTTTTGTTCATACAATTTTTGTGATAAGGAGTGGGGTGGTAGTGGTGCAAAAAGTAGGGAGAGACCAAAATATGTTGTATCCTTTTTATATGGAAAAATGTCTGGCTACGTGCCTGTTTAATATGAAAGACATGCAGGTGTTATATATTATAATATTATGTATTTATGTTTGTCTATAAGTACGCACTACGCGCTAAGCGTTTAAGTCTCCGTACATGTGTACATCATGTGCATGATCTGAATCCTTAAGACGAATCGGCTCGACGGTCCGTCGGACGTCGTAGACACCATCATGGGGCCGATAATGTACGTGGCCGCTGATCCCAGCATACTCACAGCCGAGCATAAACCTTTAAACGCGAATCGACATAATTTTAGCTATATACGATTATATTCATGCGGCACACTGACCGGAAGCCATGTTCCTCTCGTCTTTCGGGAACCACTGTGCAGACATGGTCACTATAAGAGGCGTCGTTACCACACTGCCGACAGACAAACATACGGCCGACAAGTGTAAGCATCTGAGTATGGTACATATATATATTATATATATACTCTTATAAGTATATTATAATTAAACTATTTTTCTACCACGTCAAAGAGAGGTGAATTGGAAAACATAATATACACTTACAGCGTACAAGAATACATGGATGGCATACATCGAACAGCCGTTCCCAACGTGAAAAAGCAGCATGAACATGACAAGATCACTTTTAATCCTGAGGTGGTAAAGTATGATATATTTTTAATTATAAAATAATTTTGGCTACATATAGGGTGATTCGCATGCTCACCCTTTTTTCTTTAGTTATGCAAAAATCTGATCTTTAGAATTTTAAAATCTATACTTTAAGACTAAAGTTTCAAATTTTCAAGATTTTTTTAACAACTATTAAGATGTATCTTGTAAGTTGTGGAGATACAAATATCTGTTTTTAAAATGAGAATTCACCTTTATAAATATAAATTATTTAGCAGATATTTTTTGTGTATATAATAGCATAATAACATTTCACACGAGTAGTTTTGAGTTACTTATAAGTGTATGTATAAAGGATAGTTAAATAGATCTATGGTAATATATACGGGCTACGGTTATTTTAGAATTTTAGTAATTTTCGTCATAATAATCTATCAACCTATTTTATAATTTGTAAAAATTGTATGATAAATAGTAAATACTATGTATCCAATATGTATATTGTATATACAATATATTATTACATCTATTTTATATATTTTTTAATTATTTTTAAAGACTATTATCCTTAATATAAACTTTTTAATTAGGTAACTAAGAAACTAATCATTCTAATTTTTAATTGGATACGAAAAAATGTTCGAAAAAATTATCCACTAAATAATTTAAAGTAGAAAAGGGGTTCTCATTTTAAAAACAGAAGTTTGTCTCGCTGCAGCCTGTAGGACACTCCTTATAAGAACTTGAAAATATCGTCTAAAAATATTATATATTTAAAAATTCCAAAAATCATAATTTGAATAAATTCATTATTAAATGGGAAAAAAATGTAGATGAACGTGCTTGGTGTATCAATGTATCATCCTGTACAAACTAATAGGTATACATAAACATTTAAATAGACAGGGTTATATTATGTGAAATATGTTAATTGTTCATATTTTTTACCATATTTATCCACCATTAGACACACTGGCAACACTAGAACCGCGGTCATCACATTGCCCCAAACGGGCAATAAGGACAGTGATCGCCTAGTCCAATCTGGAAATGCTAATAATGCTGGTTCGTATATGGCGCTCCAGATGGACTGGGAAAATGTCTAAAAATAACGGTAGATAAATTATAGATATTGTACATTAAACATATATGGTGAGTTTTTTTTCACGAAATTAATATTACAATCATCATTCTATTAAATATATTATATAATAATACATCGAGTATTAAACTATGGGCTATATCAAGTTTAAACTACCTGAAAAATCGGACGCCGATTCTACGTATAATACCTAACTACTAAATTGGGGCCAAGTTTACAATTTACCTTTTCATTACTTGATATTTTCGGGCTGAGTTTAAAATAAACCATGATTTTTAGACTAATAATGTTCAAAATGTTAAATTCTTTTCAAGATTTTGAAAATATTTTTTTTTGCATAATTTTAAGTCATTAAAAATAACATTAAAAAATTGCAAAAAATGAATTTTACAATTTTACTCATTATATCTTTTAATTTATTTTACTTATTTAAACAACATGTTACATATATTTTTAGTTTTATATTCTAGAGTAGGATATTTTTCTGAGAAATGTATGAAATAAAATACAAATTTTGAAAAAAAAAATGATTTATTAGATTTAATTGCGGCAATTGCCTAATTTATAAGTTCAGTTTATATAAGCAAAGAATTGAGTTATAAAAAAAATTTTAGTTGTGCTTTCAAAAATATTGTTTTGACATTAGTTTGAATTATTTAATAAAAAAATGTTTGAAGAGCCAAATTTATAAATACGACTTTGTAGGTACTTGAATTAAAAATGTGGTTGACATAATGCTGATAACGATAAATCTCATCCTTGTCGGTCTGATCGGTGGCTTGTCGAAACAGATCAACCCCAACGACTTTTCATCTATCGCGTACTGCTTCGAAACTTTGGTTTTCTTAAAAATAACAAATAAAATTATTGATTTGGATTGTTCATGATCTTGATTTGGGGCGATTATTAACCGATTATCCTGATCAGGATGAGTGACACATGCCTTCAGATTGGATGTATGATGTCCGATATTAAAAAATAATTTCGTGAAGTTACAAACTAATAAGAATAAGAAGTTAGATTTATTTGTTTTTATCGTTTTAATATTTTTCAATGTGGACCAAAATTGAAAATTTCGTTGCACATGGGTCGTTGTCAGATATCTTGGCACAGCGCTATAGCGCCAAAGCAGTGGTTCTCAACACAATATTACGCTAAGCTAATATTCCATACACGTTATTGTAATGACATTTATTTTCTGATCTATTTTTGGTTTATCATTGAGTTCTTGTTATTAACACCATGAACCCGTACACAACTCCAGATGGCGGCTTATCGTTGATAGATAGATCACGCAGTTGTAGTGTGAGGAAAATAACAGTTTGGGAACATGTGCTAAAAAACAGACGGTGCCAAGATAATATCTGACGACGACTGACGAGTGTATTATTTTTACATCAAAACACAAAATTGGTGAATGGATTTTAATAATTTTACAACAATCTTTAGGTCTTAGACTAAACCGAATTTTAAAATTTGAAATAATGGAATGCTATATGATATTATAATATTAAGCTCACGATTACGGTTTAACATAATAATTTAATTTTTGAAGTACTGATTGGCCGCTAAACAAATCACCCTTTATAATTGTGTTATGGTTTGATACTTATCGACATTATATTTTAATCGTAGCATCGAGTTGGACTAGACATTTTTAAGAATGCATTCGGTATAACAAAAAAATGAATATTCAAATGTATATTTGGCTTTTGTCGATACATATACTCCGGTATGGTCTAGTGGCTAGGATACCTGGCTTTCACCCAGGAGGCTCGGGTTCGATTCCCGGTACCGGAATATACTTTTATATATTTTTGCTCTATTGAACACAAAAACTATGATTTTGGACTTTTGGTATAAGCAACTAGTCAAGGTGAATAACTTATAAAGTTATAACAGTTCACGGTCGTTTCTATAATGCGATTGAACAAATATTTTACTTATTTATTATATTGTTAGATCTGTAAATCAATCATAATATAGATACCTACAATTGGTGGGTGTATTTAAAAAAAAAAAATGTTTTTAAAGGTATTTTTTAATTTATAGAAATAGCTTCATTACTTTATCTGACTTTTGAAAAATGTGCCTTACAATGACAATGACATGCCGTAATTATGACTACAAATGATGTTTAAAAGTTTTATTTAGTTTCAAAATATAATGTATACCTATCACGATAAAAAAATGCACCTTGTATTACAGTACTCTGTGTATTAGAGTAGGTACATTTCATTTATAGAGTTGGTCGAGATTTTTGTATGGATGCTCAACACTAAAAACAAATATTTTAATGTATTTAAATTTTTTTTAAAGATACCACTATCTCTCCGGTATGGTCTAGTGGCTAGGATACCTGGCTTTCACCCAGGAGGCTCGGGTTCGATTCCCGGTACCGGAACATTGTTTTGTATAATTTTTTTACTCCTTTGTACTCACAAATTATGACTACACTATAAAGTAATCACGGTTCTTTCCTACTTCCTACTGAAGTCGAAAAAAATACAGATTATTATTAAATCAGTGAAAAAACGATAAAAAAACAGGTGTTCGTAATTTAAAAAATATTTTATTCCTTAATTTTTAGACATAATCTCGGTGATTTTCAAATAATGTTATTATTATTATATATATCTTATTATCTTAAAATGACAAGACGTTATTACTTAAAATTATGTTAAACCGTATTTATAATAAAGTGGTAAAGTGGGCTCCTACCTGCAGTAGCTGTTGTATATATGTGTCGAATGGGTCACTTGTATTCTGGTAGTAAAAGAGATGTGCTAAATTTAAATTGAATGGCTCATCGTGATGGGAGGTGGATTTTCATTAAGCAATGAGGCTGCTGCCTAGGATAGAAAGTCTGTATGTTTAACTAAAATATGTCATAATTACTATGTGTCAAAAAAAAAAAAAAATCGAAAATGAATTACGAAAAATAATTGTGTAACATATTCATATATTTTTTGTGTATACTATTTTAATGGATAAGGCCCAGTATATGCGGTATAATAGCAAACATTTATATTTCTTAAGAATTTTGTAAAAATTTGAAATTTAAATGCTTATAACAAAATCATGCCTATATATCTTTAATATTTTTAAACAGCTATTATATAATTACAAGCTTTGAGCATTGATTAAATATATGTACCTATAATATTATATTATATATATCGATATATATAATCAATGCTATGATGAGGAACATGGTACCATATTTTTAAGCTTTTTGCCAAACAAATATTTGTACACATTTATTGAACAAAAACTAAAATAAATCGAAAACTGTCCAACTTTTTGGTTACCAAACAATTATTTAAATAATAATATTACAATTTTAACACAATTTTTTTGTTTACCACAAATATCTTAATATGTACTCACAATTTTCAATTTTAACTCTGAAGTATAATATCTCACGTTAAAAAATCCTCCTTTATATCAGATACCTAATGTATAGTAGTTAGGGTTCCCCTTGTCGTTTTAATCGTAACATTGAGTTGGTCGAATTTTTTAAGGATGCACAACAATAAAAAACGAATACTCAAATGTATTTGACCTTTGTGGATTAATCATGATATCTCTCCGGTATGGTCTAGTGGCTAGGATACCTGGCTTTCACCCAGGAGGCTCGGGTTCGATTCCCGGTACCGGAATAAATTTTTGTAAATTTTTACTACATTGTATTGTGAAACTATAATAATTATGTTATGAGAGAAATAATAATAGTTCAAGGCCATTCCTATAGTGGAATTGAAAAAATATTGGGTGAAACTATTTAATTTGTTAACATGCCTAGCTAACACCAAATATTTTGTAATATTTATTGTACAATATGAGTTACCTATATTATTATATTATGTTAATTTATAAATTATTCATTAATTTAAACTGTGCTGTGTACCTCTTACCAATACCTCTACCATTCAGAATAGTATAATTGGTTGATAAAAAAATATTGTTTATATAGTATTTTTTTTCCTATACCAAAAACTGAATAACACATTATTATAGTATTCAAATGTATGATAAAAATAATAATGAAGAAACTAATAAAAGATTAATTGAATTAAATTTCTTATCACCCATCCCCTCCAAAAAAAAAACCTAAAAAAAGTTAATTCTTCAGCAAGGATCGCTTGACCGGTCAGTCACTGTAGAACAAAATAGTATGATAAAGCGATATTTTTTAATTGTGTATGTTAATTATTGCTTATTGGAATACGCAGCAATATTATTTTAGTTAATTTATATTCGTTTATTAATATAAAATATATACGTAAATGTATGTTGTAAAACGTATATTATTTAAAAAGTGATGTGTATATTATAATATCAATGTTTTTCCAGTGAATTTAAAATAAAAAATATTAATCACCTTTTTTCTCTTTTTTTTTTTATCGTTGAGCATTGATTCCGTTCCCGAAAAAAATGATTGTGTTTCAATATCATCGGTGCATAAAAACATCGTAATCAAATGAACACACTCGATCCTTTACAGAAAAACTCGCACGAAGAACTTAATCCTCGGTTTTGGTCGCCAAGTACGACAGTGTAATTCCGTCGATTGACATGCAAAATTAAACGACTGCTGAGACAAAATATTGTACTGCGATCACAGGTTAGGCTGATATTTGTTTACATTTTGTGTATATATGACAACGATACATTTTTTACGTAATTGTTTCCTCTAACATTTAGAATACATCTATGTATCAATGAAATAAGATATAATAGTCGATTAGATTTTTTTTGTTTTAACAAAATTAAAAACTTTTATGACTAACTAATGTAAATAGTCGTAAATTATATTAGAATATAGCAGTTGATACGCCTCGTCAAGGTAGTAATTTTAATAATATAATTTTTTTTAATTCGAATTTTTTTTATTCAAGTTCCATGCCAAAATATATGTTAATGTGAGTAATCTGATAATGTTGTATAGATAAATATTTAAACATTGTTTAATTTCGTTAAATTTTAATAACCGTTTGAAACACTGACATCACACGCAAAAACTAGACAGTGGTATTGTTATTTGACCAGACCCGAAAATATTTTACTAATAAGGATTAGGAATATATTTTATTTATTTAACGGAAGAGGCCCTTTTGTACATAATATAATATATTTAAGCTAAATTATAAAGATGTTTTATGTATTGTATTATAATTTATATAATTAGAGACTTAGAGTACAGATAATTGATGGGAAATTATAACAAAAATATCCACCCAATGATAGAACCTTAGTATACCTTCAAATGACCTAACATAAGTTATTAATTATTATTTATCACTTAGGTTGATTTAGATCAGTTATTTATTTAACAGATCACGACACCAACGCATCTTTAAATGTCGAACTTCTCGAACTGGTTCATCTGATAGTTATTTTTTAGAGCAGTGGCATGTTCAAATTTTTTAAAGGGATATGTTTTATGACGGTAATTATACACTTTTATTGCTTTATCGTACATTTTTTATGATAGTAAAACGTTAAAAGAGGAGCGTTATAACACCTTATTTTCCTATGAACACTCTCCAGTCTTCTGGTTAGAAATTTTAAACTAGATACTATGTTAGGGTGGAATTTAAATTCATTGTGTACATTTATATAAAGTTGTAGATATTAATATACTTATATTTTAAACCCTGTTGGATATTTAAATCCCGAAGTAGTGTATTCAATGCAATTCGACAGTTTACAATTTAGTATTTATACGACACATATTATAAGAACCTGTGTAAGATTATAAATATAAAATAATATTTCATATTATTCTTGAATTCGGAGAACGCTATACTTTCGTGCGTGGTATGTACTCGTATGTTTCCCTTGCCGCTTAGACAGACTATTGATAAGCTCTACCACAACTTGTGTGTACCCAAATTGCCTATTCATTACGCCACATTATAATAATTTGTCTACTGTAAGTTGAAATATTATTATAACAATTATTTTATTCCCAATAACAATACTATAATCATTATTTATTATTTATTATTATTTATAGTATAATGGCGGATTGTGTGGAAAAAGGTGTCCAAACTATTTCAAAGCTTTTAACGCCTTTACCCGTGTTATGTACAATAATATCATTGTTATCGAATGTGCATTATAATATCATCGACAATTATCATGAATTGACTGACTATTACTTATAATAATATTATTATATACATAAAAAAATTAATACTTAACCCATGGAATGACAAGTTTTTAACACTTAGCTACACTGTGAATTGAATAACGACACCACCCGTAGAATAAAAAATGATTTTTCAAAAAAAACTTTGTCAACACTTCAGGCTTCAATCGCTCAATCATGAGATTCTCGAGACATTTGGACCTGCACACGACACCGCAATAAGTAACACCAAAGGCATCGCTTAACAATATAATATTGTTTATTGTTATTCTTTTAAAGATAAATACCTACATTTTATTACAGAATTGTAAATTTTTTCAACTGATAAGTGGTAGGTATACTTAGGTCAATTGTATTCCATTCACTACAAAATCCTAGCTTTAGTATTATAAAGCTCACGTGGCCTAAACATATCTATATTATAGGTACACTGTAGATTATATCCACCCACCTGTTTATTATATTTAATACTTATATCACAAATAAACTAAAATGAAATATCGTTGTTTTGATTTTCGATAATATTCCGTAAAAATAATTGAGTAGGTAACGCGCGGTGGTGAACAGAAACATGTCTTATCGAAAATATAATATGACATATATTACGGTCCGAATCGAATTCAATACTCGAGGAAAAAAGAAATCGGCCTCTACTTTTAGGATAACTGTCTGTCCGTCAAACGGTCCCGGAGACCAGCAAATATAGTTGGAAAAAAATGCCGTTTTTTTCGGGGATTATCACCAAGCTCTAAAAAGATGCCGATATTCGAAATACAACACTATATTGGTTTTATAATGATGCGTTTGTTTTTTTTTTAAGTTTCCATAGTAATCACTTTTCGGTGTAGAAAGTGTTCCGAAAGTTCTATGCGTTCGTGTTCCCTTCCTCTATTGGATACGTATATCATTGAACACAGATGGCAAATCAAATAGGTCATATTTTCGGGTTGTACACTTTTTAAGTTTGAAAAACTACACCGGCATACTAAAAATGTTATGAAATGACCACGCGAAGTTGTCATATATTTTTATTTTTACGTGTAAAAATTACTAACGAAATTTATTTGACTAAAATATGACAGTTGATTATTTTTGTTTTTTAATCATTTATACCTATTTTTTACGGTAAAATTGAGTACCTATAATGGTAGGACTTCTCCTCAAGTACCCTGTAAATTAAATACATAAATATATTTAACCTTTCACAATTTTTTTTTATTAAAATCAAGACGCCTGGTACTGTGTGTGAATGTAAGGTGGGGGGAGGGTGTTGGAACACATCTTGTATGTGTGTCAAAGATTTGTTGCTAAAAACCCGCGTGTTCACCTATTCCGGAACTAACAACACCGGCCAGTAAGTACACTCAGAGCGTGTACACGCCACAACAAATTTTTATTAAAAACATTTACAGTTAAAATATTTGTAAGTCCAGACATAACTGTATTTACTAAGCAACAAACTATAAAAATTAAAATATTGTCAGTACTCTGTAATATATTTATGTCTAGTATTTGCATGGATGTCATTTAAATTTTAAACACATTTTTAATATCAAACTTAACATGGTATACACTACACTTGTCTATCATCATTCATCGTACACTATTAATATCCTTTGAAAAATATATTTATTGTGTGACAAGTTACTAGAAGCAAGTAAAAAAAATCAGTACAGTAATTAATAAATTTAACATACTATTAAGAGTTGAATTATAATTATACACAATATTTAATTTTACAATATTGGTAGAAAGCAATACTCTCTTAAATACAATGTTGAATACATTTAAAAAAACAAATGGTTAAAGTCATTTAATTATCTATGTACCACTTTTTGGTTTTAAATCCTCGAAACATGGTTTTAAGAAAATCTGTGGCTTTTTAGCTGGATTATTATACTCGTGACCCTGAAAATTAAACAAACAGTTTATCATAAACAGTAAATTAAGTCTGAGACAATCAATTTTTTTATTACTATTGTTCAATAAAACTAATTTAATATAATTTGTTTTTAAACTTTAATTATGAATTTAAATGCTATACCAATTATTATCAAAATATAAATTAATTGTACTAACTTCAAATGTAAAATAAATAACATAATTTCAAGTTTTTTCTTTATACTACTAAATCCATATTTGTTATTCAATATTAACATTAGTTAGAATAATTAAACTCAACATAATACGAAAACAATTAAATGTACAAAAATCAATGAAACTTGTTTTTACATGTTAATTTAAAACTATCAAATACTGTATTAATTCAAATGAAGATATTTTAATAATGTTGATATAGTAAATTGACTTACAATACAATTAGTTAATTTATCATATTTTGTCAAACATAAGTTAATATATTTACTTGCAGAGAAATTTAAGGTTTCAAAAACAAAAACTTTAAAATGCCATGATTGTATGTTATATCTCTTTGATTTCTCAAAATGTGTTATAGTTGCCAATAAATATTAAGGTCATTGGTGGCGGACAGTTTCTAAATCAGGGATCGGCAATTGGCGGACCGCGGAAGGCAAAACTATGGACCCTGTCAACGCATTGTACTTCATTATGTTATTTTTTGTAATAGTATTCTGTATTATTATTAATACAGACATTTATTTAATTTAATTTATCAAACTCAGATTATAGTTATATCATAATTCATTGAAAAATATTTTATCGGGCAGTTAATAATCGGTTTTATTACAATGTTATCGGCCGACGGCCGAGTCGCAACAATACCAAATATTTCGATTTTCTAAGAACTCCGAAGAACCGACGGCGTAAAATTATATTTATTGCTTATCGTTAACTATTTAGTTTTAGTACGTGTACATTCGCCGGTGGATACAGTGCGTGTTTCGTTTTATATTACTCTTTTAATATTGTAATTTTTAATATAAATTAATTGTAATAACTGAATAATTATTTTTATTTTTATACTGCTATTTTTAATATATAAAGATTTGAAAAAGATTTTTTTCACTGGACCTCATTGATTTATTATTTTAATCTTTAGGACTCCAATAGAAATTACTTGCCGACCCCTGTTCTAAATAGTGCATGCATGCTGGTCTTGTAAATGTGTGCATAGTAAGTGATCATTATTCATTAGAGTATAATAAGTGTAAAAGAAATAATGAAGAGCTTCCAAACATATGTACAAGTCACCACCTTGGGGCTTGGGGTGGTACACATAAACAGTAAACAAATTTGAAATTAAACAAATTTGTATAGACTTTTGTCCATTTTACTGAATGACCTAATATGATAATATATCAGAAAACTGATCTGAATTCGTTATAATGTCTAATTGAGATCGGTCACTCTACATCTTAAGATTATTGATTTGAGTTTTGAATAATTAAAATTTTCAAACATTCAAAACTAAATTTACAGCTGTTAAGGGATAAAATTGGGAAAAGTGGACTAACTTATATCAAGTAAACATAATAAGAATAGCAAACTCAATATTCAGTTTAAAAAATAAATATCACAAAACTAGGTTGATCAGTATGTTAGACAAAAGATTGGCATGTTTAGCTGAAAAACTGTCCACCAACAATCCCCTTATAATATAATAATATAGAAATCTAAGACCTAAGTAATTAATATACAAACCTTTGACCAGTCATATCCAGTACTGTAAGCAAATATTTGACCATTACTATTAAAACAACATTTTGTGATTGGTTGGTCGAGTGTCTCAGATGACTTCAATTTTGTACGTGCGTCTTTATCCCAATATGCAAATGTTGCATCAGAACCTACAGTTGCTAAAGTACCATGGATTGGATGAAACTTAATATCATTCACCTGTTAAAATATAAAGTAAGTAACATCGAAATAAGAAATATTCTAAGTTTGAAAAAACATACAGCATAAATATCTTGGACATTCATTGTTCCAGAGTTATTTTGACGATGGCATTTGAATGTGAAGTTGTCTTTTGAACTCTGAGGTTGTATGTAATGTATAGCTACACGTCCTTCAACACTTCCCAAACCAAAACCTAAAATAAAAACCCATACATTTAAATACTTCTATGATAATATTCATCTATTTTTCATTACATTACTAACCAGTAGGAGATTGTTTTTTTTTATCTCTAAATATTGCAACGCAACGATGTTGATATTTTAGAGGAGAATCCACAGATTTTACCATTTCAGGTTTTCCTTCTAATTTATAGACAACTATGCCCCTTGATGCTGTTCCAACAACTGCCATAGGATAATCCTAAACAATTAACTCCTGATATTATTGGCATAATTATGGTTAAAAAAAAAATGGCAAATACAAGACGACAAAATTAATTATTAATATTATGAAGTATAATAATTATTTTCTGAAGTAGTTAACTAATAATTTATATTTTATATTTTAGTTCAATGTAATATTATTAACTTACCACATCAGCACAATAAGCTCTCTCAGGTAAATTAATGGTCATCATGGGAACTGAACTTCTAACATCCCAAAACTATTGAAAATAAAATAAATACAATATAATACCTGAAGTAGGTACATATATTTATACTTGATAAGTATTTTAAGTTAAAATATTTATAGAACAGTAGTTTAGTAACTACTGAAAGCATCCCTATTTAGAATTAATGTTGCTGATAAATGTAATTTTTATTTAATCCTACATTGTAGGCAACAAAAATATTCTTGGGATAGCACACAATGTTTTTTTTTACTGTGAATTGAAATATATTTCAATTAAAACTCAAATTGATAAATATTTTTCTATCGGCAAGCAAATTAAGAAACAAAATTCAAAAATAATTTTAATAATTTTTAATAAAATAAAATAATTTACAAATGTCAGGGTCTTTTAAATGGTATTTTTAATAATTTATGACCTTTGACCAATACAAACATCAGATTATGTACAGTTGGTAGTTGTATATATTTTTAGTTTATCACTTTATTAACAGATAGTTAGGTTTGATTATGTAAATATTTTGTATTCTTGAAACAATGAAATGAACAAATGTCAAAAAGTACTGAGCCCGGTCTTTTAGACTGTAAAGCGTGTGCTTTAGGGTTAATATTTATCATATATATTAATTGTTATAAATAGCTTAAAATTACTAGAAAATAATTGATATAGGCAATTATCAAATACAACCTAAGAAAAATGGGTACATTATGCAAAAAAAAACATTTAACACACCTTTAATGTTTTATCCCATGAGCCAGTCATGATACATGTGTAAGATGGCGCTTTGACCCAATGACAAGTCTTTATGGGTGCATCGTGAGCTGCCACTTGCACCGTTTGATTACTACCTAAATCCCAGCATTTTACTTGTTTGTCACAAGACGCCATGAAAACTTTTGTGCCGTCATCACTCCAGCAGACGTCTAAAATTGGCATAGTCATTGACTGCATGGATTTTGGTACTGTTTTACCACTCTGTTCGACTTCCCAACAACGTACCTAAGATGAAACAAAAAAAGGAAAAATCTCAACTCACTACATCACTGAAGGTGCGTGTTTGCTCATCTTACGCTGTTATCCCAACTACCCGCAATGAGAAAATTTTGTTGTAATGTAGCAGGACTGAACGCCATTGCTGAAACGGTGTCATCAGGAGGCTGTGTGACTTCAAAATCCTTGTTGGGGTTTGTGGGCGCAGCCACCGACTTATTGGAAAATAATCCTCCACCCAACATTGTCTAGAAACATAGATCAGTGAATTAGGAAATCTACAACGATAATTTAAATTTAAAATATCAAACAATTAACCAACCTCAGTAGTAGGTTACTAACGGGTAAGTTAAGTTATATCTTATATTTGTATAATTAAATATTTGAATGAACCGAATTACTGAATACTGATACTGAAACACCGAATGTCCGAATGGTCGAGTTCTACAGTGATGCCAATATATTATTATCAGTAACATTAGATTTTGGAAGAAGTGTACTACGCCTGTGTTCAGGGCATAGAGTAATTACTCTATGGTTCAGGGCACGGTTTAAGATATATTATATAGTATATCTTAAACCGTGGTTCAGGGTGTTCAGGTGTTCAGCTGGCTTATCACAAAATGACGTTATCATATAGTTTCTGGCGGATAAAATTGTCATATGACTGAATTTATTAGCCTTTAGCCATTGAATTTCAATAATATTTCATATTATGTTTAAATAAAAATGATGAAAACGGCTATTAAATGTTCAAATTGCATCGCAACATTTACGTTGGAAAAAAAATGTATAGTTAATGTAATCAATTTGAACATTTAAACATAAACCAAAAAATTCTCAATGCCATATTTGTGAATTAAAATTTTTAAATGAAATGTGCTCATCTCAATACATAAAAAATTTCACAACAGTCTTATAAATTAAAAACAGATTAGAATAATATGTCCTAATAAATCATGCGAAGAAAACTTATTCAAGTCACTTAAATTAGGACAACACTCAAGTTAAATACAACATTATGAAGCTAGAAAAAGATAACTTTAGATGATAGATTTCCTATTATTTTAATAAGTAAAAAACAGACATTATTCTCCTAAATTATTGTTTAAAATAATAACAAGTATTATACAAAAAAAAAACTTAAACAACTATTAATTATTAAAATTTTACCTAATGTCACATTTTATTTAAAAAATTGATTGTTACCTATCCATTTCAGACAAACAACCAAATTTTTTCTATTTATTATTTATTATTAAATGTTTTTTTTGTTTGTAACTCAACTTTTATTTCTTTTTTATTTATTACTTCTTTATGTTGATTAATAAGTCCACAAACATAGTAAAACTATGCAGTTATAATATATTACTATACACGTAATCATAAAGTAGTCAAAGACTTGTTTAATATTTATTATTATAACATAAGTAATTAAAGTAACTTAGAATGTATAAGTATATTCATTTTTGTAGTCATTTTAAGTATTAATTCTGAATACATTTGGTTAACATAACACAAAATTACGTGTTCGAAAAAATACATTGACCTAATAAATAATACAATAGAGATAATAATTATAAAAAAATTTGTTTAACTATGTACAACATGCGAATTAAAGTATGACTGAGTCATGTCAAAATAAAATTAAAAAGCTAAAAATACACAAGTAAAAAGTTTACAAAAATATTGTATATAAGTTTAATTGACAAAGAAAATAAATTAACAAATTCAAAATATTTATCTAAGTCCTGGTCTCAGCATAGTGGGCCTAGAAGTGCGTTTCTCATGTTCTTTCTTCTTGTTTGGATCTGGCAAAAAACACTTCCACATTCGCAAAGTCTCATCTGCACCAGCTGACAGCACTGTTGATCCATCTGGTGACATGGCCAAATTCAGAATACGATTTGTGTGCCCAGTGAGCTCAGCAACCTTTAAGATAAAATAAAAAAAAATATTAAATATCCAATAGTACTTAATGCATACATATTTTTTTATCAATTAACTAACCTTTGTCAGTGAAGGATACTTCCAAATTGTGAGCTGGTTATTTGCAAAACCGTGCGCTGATACCAATTCTCTGTAAGTTTTGGACCACAGAATTGCGCACACCTGTGAGTTGGCATTGACTGAATTAATACACTGGCCATTGTTGCAATTCCAAAACCTGATGGTTCGGTCAGCTGTACCACCTCCACTGGCTAGTACATTGGTTTGCCATGGACACCAGTCCAATGCTTTAACGGCAGCTTGATGTTGGCTGAAGTGAACATAAGGAAAATTATACACTGCTACACATTGATATTTTTGGGTAAATCAACATTACCTGAAACTGTATATTGGTTCAGATTGGTATGTAGCTTGGTCTGGTAAGCCACTGTACACATTCAGTAAGTTATCATTGCCTCCACTGGCTAGATAACGACCATCAGTTGACCATTTAAGACCACAAACCTACATCAGACCAAACAATTTAGATTAATATGTTACATGACATTAAGATCAAAATACAAATTCAACAAGGATTGGTGCATACTTCTTGAGTGTGGGATTGAATTGTACCAACAATGTGTTCTCTCTGTCTGACGTCGTTGTGGACAAGTTGTCCATTTCTGCAACCAGTAGTTAATATATGACTGTTCCATGACATAGCGCCCACTCTTGAACTGTGACTGTTCATAATACGCAACCGCTTTGTTTGTGATGCATCCCATAACTAAGTGGATAAATGATAATATTTTACTATGTTCAACAGCAAGCATTCTACTTACTTGAACAGGTCCTAAAGCAGTTCCAACACCTAGTAAGTTTCCATTAGGTACCCAACTAAGAGAAGTGACATAGTCTGCACCTTCTAAATCTAACAGTTGGTCAATAGCTCCAGTGTCAGCATTCCAAAGATATACACTTGTGCCCAAGGCGACAGCCAATAAGTTGGAAAAGCTCCAGTCAATTAAATTTAGGTCTGTTAAAAATGAAAACTGTTATTAATAGTCACATGGATATAGTTAATGGAATACCATACAATAGTCATCAACAATTTCAGGAGCATCCAAAATACGGTCTGGTGCGTGTGGTATATAACGAGTAGCTCCACGTACATTCATGGGAGTCTTTGATTGGCTGTAAACTACTTTTAAGGCATTTTGATAACCCTAAAATCATTATTAATTATAATGTAGATTATGCTTATAATTAGTTATTAATTATTATACTTCTGGAGGAGCCGGTGCTTTGTTCTGATAGGAAAGAACACGAACATTATTAATGTCACATCCATGGAGATTCTCGGACATAGCTTTTCTGTAGTCTGATTGAGTTGGGCTTAAGTCAAGGTTTTCGTTTTCTTGGTTCATCTATTTAAAAAAAAATATATATAAGTAATTTGTTGAGATAAATATTTTAAATACATTTAAATATTTGTGAATTACCTTAAAATGACTCATCTCAAAATTTGTAGACATTCTGGAAGGAATGAATCTGTCACCACCAGGTGTTTTAAGCTTAGCTGGTGTGTTTGATGCTGATCTTGAAGCTAATTGAATAAATAGTTAAACTGAATATCACTGATTATACATTATCAAGGTAAAATATTTAAAAATGAATATTTATAAATATGACTATATTTGTTTTCTTTTTCATATAAGTACAAAATTCAAGTATACTTAAGTAAATAATAATATCTTGTTAATTGAAAAAATTTCAACATTTATTTATACTATGAATAAACTCAATTGGTCTTAGCATCTTAAGTATATTTTGATTATTAAAATAATTATAGAACTAACACAATTTTATTAACATGTGCATCAATATTCAGGGCTTACATTTAAATTTGTGTAATCTATCAATCTATTTCATTCAAATTATATAATATACTTATTAGTCCAGTGGTAGATTAGAAAATAAATCAATCAAAAGTATTTAGAAAGATACACCTTAAAAAATTGACTTACTTTACTCGAAATGTTCTTGTTTTGAATTAAAAATATATATTTTGGGATATATTTACTGTTAACATTGTCACACTAGCGCCAACTGCTATTAAATTTAGTATATACAGTATTGGCATGCTAAATAAAAAGGAGGAGGTTAATCTGCCTTCCCAAAATTTTTAGTATGAGAAAAATAACATATCAATCAAAAATAATAACACAAATAAAAATTTTTAGTTTATAAAATTTATGATATGGTTTGTTATGTTTAGGTTTTGTCAAGTCATCCAATATGAAGTAAATTTAAAAATTAACCCCTCCCCCATAGAACCTCACTAGTTTACAGTATACACAATACACTAAACCAGAGGTTCCCAACCTTTTTTGACTTACAGCACCCTTAGTCATTTTCTAAAAATATGGAGGCACCCTATAGGCACCCAGCTAGGTTTTTATTTAGCATAGCAAAAGTGCCATAAGTATAAACGAAAGTAGTTAGAAGTAGGCATACGTATTATATTTTATAAAACAAATTATTACATAAAACATTAACTATATAATTTTTATATTTTTTTTATTTAACGGAACTTTAAATAAAGTTTGCGATACTCCAGTTGAAAACCTCAGCACCATAGGCACAATTTCAATAATAAAAAAAAAAAAAACTAAGGCTACTTAATGCTTAAAATATGCATTTTATCATTTTATTCTTTTTTTGCAAGAAGTTTTTGATATATAAACATGAACATTATTTGAGGGTGTTAAAACCCCCTAAGCTCCCTATTTGCACCTATGCTCTGCACTAAACAACAGTATATACCCTCGGCAGTTTCCGAATTCTGAACATGACTATTTTTGGCAGTGCATATAGTATACATAATAAAATAATAATAATTGTATGTTATTACTATTAATATTAACGGTGATATTAATCACGACTGATGATAAATTAGAAACTTGCGCAT
Source organism: Diuraphis noxia (assembly GCF_037042655.1). Lineage (NCBI taxonomy): Eukaryota > Metazoa > Arthropoda > Insecta > Hemiptera > Aphididae > Diuraphis > Diuraphis noxia. The sequence continues at coordinate 5,110,793 of NW_028301713.1, read as the reverse complement.
GCCCATAATAGACAAATGTTTTTAAGGGTAAGTATAAATCCAAAAATAGGGAAATTATTGATAGGTCATACCTGGATATTATAAGGTTAATATTATGTCCTTTATTTTATGGATATTGTTCCTTACCTTGTATGACAGTAGGTATATTTTTATAACTATTATTAACTGCAGATGATTCTGGAGAGTTGACATTTAATTTTCGAGGTTTCAATTTATTCCTTTTAAAAAATCTATTTAAATGGCTTTTACTCATTTTTAATGGATAATTTTAACAACTTTTTAAATTATTTTTAATAACGGATGATGATTTTAATACCTATCAATTGATGTTATAATTAATTAATATTAATCTAAATCAAATATTATAGTTTTTGTTGTTATCTATATAGCTTGGGCAGTTGTGCATAAATTAATTTTGATAACCAGTGACATAGATGCGAAGATAAATTTAGTAACCTTACTAACCTGGTGATTTTGACTTGCTGGGGGTTTTAGAAGGAGTCTTCTTGATAGGCACCAACTCAACAGTTTTTCTTGACGTATTTGCAGAACTATCATAGTGAACACGGCAGAAATATAGACATACCGAAAACAATTTTTGAAGTTTACACACGTGCAATAATACAAAAAAAATATAGATACCTCAAGGATGATTCCACGCTTTTCTTCATCCAACGAGGAGCTGGACCACTGGTAATTGGCTCATCCATTCGAACGGCACTTTTAAGATCGTTTACAAAAGTAAATTGAGACATTTTAAAAGTAATAATATGTTTATTATTTAGATGAAAGTATAAAATATTATAAATATAGATGTTGAACTGTTGGAAAAACAAAAACCGTAGTTATCCGAGTACTTTGAATCACAATAAATAAGACTGAAAAAAATTAAAAATGTTAAAAAAACTGTGCGACAGATTAGAATTAGGTCTGGTCGTGGCTCGTGGAGTTTATTGTATATGGTAATTTTAGGGAAACGTTCAGAAGTTCAGATACTACACAGTAAATTAGTATTCAATCAATAGTACAATAGTGTAGAACCTGTTGGCTGTTACGATCTTTTGATATAAGTACTTTTAATAGGTATCGATATATTACTAAATATCGGTAGAAAAGTACTTGTAATTGGGTCATGGACTCATGGTATCCACACATTCTTTTTTCCACAAATCGATAGGCTTCTTATCAAAACATTCGGAACGATCAACTTATTCACCGATAAATCTATTTTTAAACATTCCGTTCTCGGTTCTAAATACGACTGCGGCGGCCAGCTACTGCGCATGGGCGTGACTTCACTACAATACGTGCGGACATTGGCCAATGGGCGTGACCTAACCGTCGCCGCCACAGTCGTTTCTTATTTTGAAGTTTGAACTTATAGACAATATATTTTAATATTTTATGTCCACGACAGTCTGGTTTGGAACTGAGCACTGAATATGATAATAACCACTATGAATAATTTAGGAAAGTAATACGACATAATTATCGGATCCATTCTCCAAGTTCCGGTGCCCGATTCCGATCGTCAACGGCTGGCTGCGAGTAAGAGTAATGCTGACTGCAATTGCATATTCACCCTTAGCTGCGTCAGCAATTATTAATTAATGCTGGATGCATTTTAAAAAAATTGGACAAATTTATTGCCAGATGTTAAATTTGTTCACAAGTTATTATATAAATGTTGTGGCAATACGTCCAATTCGGCCATACATTTTAAACAAAAGTGCAGGTATATACATTGCCACATTGGAGTCAGTATAGCCGAAACGAGTCGACGCGCGATCAGTCTTCAAACCAATAACCTCTTGTTTCATCTCGTAGGTAAGTCATCACTTAATAAATTTATATTAGTGTTATTTTATTTCGATGAACGGAAAAAAAAATTTAGAAAACTTGGAATACTTTAAGTTAAACTGTCTCCAAGATTTTTCAAAAGCTATTGCCAAAAATATTAAGTCACAGCAATAATAATTCTATGTACCTACCATGTTTTTTTTTTTAATAAATTTATTATATATGATATTTTACCATGATATGATACGTGTTTTTTTTTTGGGGTCTGTCATCACGTTTTGCCATTTTGGGGTAGTAAAAGAACTTTGATTTTCGACTTTTCAGTACCTCGTTCGATCAGAAAGTGAATCAAGTTGGTACTTTGGGGATCAAAAAATTCTCATTATTCTCAATATTTTTCTAAGTAAAAATTAAGAAAAAAACAGGGATTTTTACGCACATTCAGTTTTCTACAAAATCTATTTTGGTTTTTTTTTATGTAACTTTAAAATAAATGATCATAGATACATCAAATTTTCACAGAATTTTTATATAAGTATATTCTACCCACCATACAATTTTCAAAAAATTTTGACTTAGGTTTAACTATTATAGGTATATGCAATTTTCGATCATTATTAGTTTTTTAAAATTAAATTGCTTGAAAATGTAATACAAGTCTTATCATTGATAAGACCTATACCTAGCTATTATATCGACAGGCAACATGTAGTTAAGTACCTACTTTATGCTAATCTTAAAACATGTTATTACCAATTGGCTATATTGCTAAACAACAATAATATGGGAAATCAGGAAAACTGTTATACTAAATGAAACATAATTTTTGAATGTATCTAATAGTATGTTAATCTCAAATAGATACTAGATATACCTAATTTAATAAAAATTTTAAATACACGATACATGATGAAACATTAAAATTATGTATCTTGATACAAGATAGGTACAATCGTATCTCTGCAAGTACTGCTCATCTCAAATTAATATTACATGTTATGCTAAAATAAAATTGAATACCATTAAAAACTGTTTAGTGGATCAAAACCAATCAATATATAATTGTTTTATTGTCTTACAATGAATCTAGGAAAAAATACCGGTTGAACAAAAATCCCCTGCAATAAGTTTCCTAAGTTTACTATTACCTATAGATAATTGTAAATTTTAAGAGAACATTGCAGCATCACAAGCATATGTTTTTATTTTATGCAGAATTAAAGTCTGATCAAAATACCTAAAATCATTTAAATTTTATATATTTTATTATTCATTATTATTTTTGATAGCTGTATCTAACTAAAGCTTTGGGCCTTTTCAGGGGATTTTTTTTATCTGATTATCTATCCTTACAATTTAACACTTTTTTTACAATTAATAAAATTATAAATTTCACAAGCATCGATTATCTAACCTTTTAGATTTAGACTTCATATTTTTATAAATATTTTCAATTTTAAAATGCTATATCATAGCTGAATAAATTAAAAATATTATAGGTGCATGCGTAGGTTATATTTTTAAAAGTTTTTTAAATTACCGCCAATAACTGGGTATATTTACTGATGCGAGAGAGCTTTTAGTTAGTATGGGATCTAAATGTCTAATTTATAATAATGTCCGTTTGACCTTTGGCTTTGGCCATAGAACAGTTTGAGAGTTTGACACAAGTTTGTCGTATAGACCTATATTTTTTTTTCATCCATGAAATTTCGGGACAAGTACCCCAATCTCATACCGTGAAGTGACCACTCTGACGAGTGGTTAGTATATTATATTATTATCTATATACTTATCAGAATTGACAGAATTCTACAACTTGGTGCATTAGTTACTTATTAAATATATGAAATATCCATAAATAATAAATATCAAAAATTATAAAAACCATAATCATGTAAAATGTAAATACAAATTTAATAAATTTATTGTCAAGTCTGGCTTTAATTCCTAAATTGTTTTAACCTTTTCTATTGCATTATTTCAGTTTTGTTTTTTTTTTTTTTTAAAATGAGTTGCCTTCTTAGTAAATTTTCCAGGTAAAACTACTTGAGAACTTGAATAGCAGTAATATCAGTACTTTAACTATTGACATTATATTTTTGTTTTTATTGATGTACCCCAAGTTAACTTTTATTTTTTACCTAATTTAGCACTGTTTTTTTTTATTAGTATCAAGTCAACTGTTCAGTTACGGAAATTATCTGTGCCTGCTAATTCTTTACTTGCGAGAAGAACATTTAATCAGCCAAATTATAATTTAAAGAGATTTCAAAGCCAATCCAATTCTCTTTTAGGACCTTCTTTATTTTGTATATCTGTAATAAATTAATATAAACATCCATGGAAGCATAGTTTTTAATTAAATATTTTGTTCTTTAAGGTTTGCACTTGGTCAATAGTGTTTGCATCAGTTATTCAATATGAGCGATTTCGTGTTCGTGTTAAGCGAGTCAATGTTTTTGAATTTTACAGAAATTCTATCATCAAGAAAAATGAGGTGAAAATTATTACTATTTATTTAAACTAATTTTCTATGATCAAATTAAAACAGAAAGAGTTAAATTAATAGAATATGTTATAAAATTTAGAATTTCTCAAACCAAAGATAATAATTTTTATTTGCTGATAGGTAGTTTTATGATTTATAGTTCAAATTTGTTTTATATCAAAATATTATATATATCAGTTATATTAAGTCAAATTATTAGTCGTGTTACATTTATTTTTGATATAATATATGTTAATATTATAATAATATGAATAATAATCATTTATTTTTGTAACCAAATATAAAATGAGCATTGAGTATAATATAGACCCCTTCTGTATATGTGCTTGTGATTTGGTGATGTTGAGTTTATTATAGAATTTTGTTTCTAGGATCTTTTTTCCAAGTTAAAAAATAATTTCAATAAATTACAACCATCAGAGAAAGTATTTGGTACCATACTTCTATTAAATGCCATTGTTTTTTTGGCGTGGCAAGTACCGCAATGGCAACATATCATGATCAAATATTTTATGACTGATGCACTTGCTAGTAAGTTTATTCAATGTTTAACTATTATTTAATTTAAAACATGATTTAAGCTTATTGATGAGTAAATATAAATTAGTAGATATTTAACTATTAGTCTATGGTTAATTTTAAATAATCAAAACTCATTTTAGGGAAAATTCCAGTGTCATCTCTTCTTCTAAGTGCTTTTAGCCACAGCTCTCCAGTACATTTCTGTTTTAATATGTATGCTCTTCATTCATTTTGCCGAGGTAAATGTTAAATATTAAATATCTTATTTATTGTAAACATCACATTTTGTAATCAAGGTGTGATCCAACCATGGGGTGAAATGGGACCGGAAGAATTCACTGCAATGTATATAAGTGGTTGTGTTGTTTCATCATTGGCTAGTATTATTTTTAGACGAACCTTTAAATTTCCAGGAAATAGCTTAGGAGCTGTAAGTATAACCTTAATTTCATACCAAATATGTACTCACGAAAAATGAAAATAGCTTTAATAGTTTTATTGTATTTTTAGTCTGGTGCTATATTATCGGTTGTTGGATACTTTTCACTATCGAACCCTGATCAAAAATTGGGTATAATATTCTTACCAAATATACAATTTGAAGCAATCAATGTAAGTCATATTTAATTACATTTGTCCAATATTTATTTTAGTTATAAAAGTTATTTTTTTATAGATTTGAATTATTATCTGAAAAATTCATCATCCGCATCACTAAATTAAATACTATGTTTAGTTCAGTGATCCCTTCTAGGTTTCTAAAATAATCTAAAATTAAAACTACTGATTAGATTTTCATTATTTAGCATCAAAAATTATTTTCGATTGATTTTTTATTTACTATATTAAAAACAATTCCTAACAATGAATTTGTCACAAAATATTATGTAGCATATTACTTATTTCATAAAAAAAATTATTGATTCAAGTAATCAATTTTAAATATGCATATTTTGACTAATCTTGATTTCTAAAATCATTTATCTTACCAAATTTTAATATATCATTCATATTTCAATATGATTTCAGGCCCTATTTGGTATAATATCCATAGACCTAACAGGATTGCTTCTGAAGTGGCAAGTGTTCGACCATGCAGCTCACTTAGGAGGAACATTATTTGGAATGTGAGTGTAGTAAATCAATCGTATTGTACCTCAAATATCAATTTTATACTCTATATTAAAAAAATCCCTTTAGCATATACCCTTGTAAAATATTGACTATCTTATATAATTTATTTTTAGCATGTTTATAGTGTGATCACTGATCCCATCTATCTCTCATAAATACTCATCTAAAATACAATATTTTAAAGCTATCAAATAGTCATTGTCTATTCATTCCACATGTTCCATATTTTCGTTTTGACAGTTGATAAATTATGTAATACAAACAATTAACTGAAAACAACTAATTTTATACTTCATTGGTTATAAATGGTGTAAGATATAATAAAATAATAATCAAATAAGCCCTCTTGGAGGTTATCATATTGAAAGTATTAACAGGAATATTGTTTGTTATTCCTTGTTTTCTCTTTTTAGAGAAACAAATTTAAATTTCCAAGTCTACATACTTTATCACATTTATAGGTACATTCTATCTAATTTATAATAATATGTACAATATGAATTACATATTAATTATATTTATTTATTAATTATTAATTATATGAATGAATTACATTTTATTTATAGTTTGCTATACAGTTAATAGGAGCCGAAAATACCTCATTAACAGGGTTCGGGACTTATAGCACTAAAAAGCATTAAAATATGCGCTTATATATGACCCAATGAACTTAAAAATATGCACTAAAAAATTTAAAAAAAAAATTAAAAATCATTAACAAAAAAGTTTTATTTGATATAATTTATAATATTAATAAATTTGGTATATATAATATATTAATTTTTTTTATATTTATATCATATAAATATAAAAAAAATTTTTTTATTTAAATATAATTAGTGCCTTTGTTCTCACACTTAACTAAATAAACTGTTTGCAACTATGGAAAATATTGCTGTGCGTATTGCCAAGCGATACAAATGTAGCCTGTAGATAAGTACGCATATCAGACGTTTTTCAATTAACCAACTACATGGTTTTCGATTTGTTGAGTAGGTATTTATAAATCAAGTGCACGTGCTACATTTTTGTGACAGATAGCTACACAAATAGTATTACTATACTCCGTACCACGAGAGAACGCATACGGCGGCCGACCAAAACTCGTCGTTTTCGCTCATGAGCTGATTGCCGTATTCATTCTCTGGTGGTATGGTAGGGGAAATTTGGCCTCGGTACGACGGAGCGCAATCATTCGGATGCGCCAGCCGTATGCGTTCTCTCGTGGTACGGAGTATACAAAACAAATTTTCGCAATTAATCATTAAACATTTTAAATAATACATTTTGAACAATTATATTAACCATCAATCATTAAAAATCTTCGAATAAGCAAAAAATATGCAAAATAAAATTTCATATTTTAATTCTCTGTACTACAAAACAAATTTGTAGATCACTCTGCTATGTTTTACATCACCTATAAAGGATATGCAAATGCTATAAGTCCCGAACCCTGCTCATTAAGTAGGTCAATATAATGTATGATATTAAACTTGAGTTCAATAATAAATCAATGTATATGATAAAAAAAAGGTTCTGAGTAAATACAGTCTATAATACTCAAACAATTATTTTAATAATGATATTAAATTTTGTGCAACTAATTCAATTTTTCTGCCAGAAACTTCCATTATAGGTTATGACCAGAATATTTTTTTGTAAATCAAAAAGTGCTACTAAAATAAATAAAAAAACATCATTGAGAAATAATCCATTCTTTGCTTTATTCAAAATTTAAAACTGGACTTTTATTCACCAAACTTTTTTAAAAATAAAAAATAACATATAGTATTAAAAATACTTAATAGGTTATTGTTGCTAAAAAAATTTATCTATTTTGTATCTCATATTCTCATGTCTATTTTTACTTGATAATTATTAATCATATTGTTTTTATGCAGGTTTTGGTACAAATATATGTCAAACTATGTATGGGGTAATCGAAAACATATTGTAAATAATTGGATAAAACTAAAACAAATTTTTCGTGTCAGGGATGTGTGAAAAAGTAATTTTGTATTTATATCAAAAAATATCTAGTTATTTTCTTATTATATTGTGTTGTTAATAAATTACATTGTTAAACTAATAATTTATTTAATGTCTTTTGGATACTATTATAAGGTCCATTATTCAATTCTTGTATGTTAACTTTTTGCTTCCTAATGCATTTTCCTATGAGTACTCTAAAGCCCTTTCTCATTTTGTTTTTTGTTTTTTTAATTTATACGAACATATTTATCTTCAACCTTTCTACTTAAATTCGGTAGTCTTATTATATTTTATTTATATTTAGTTTGTATATTTAATACAGAATTCTGTCTCCATTCTAAGCTTATATTCAATTCATTTTTATTTATTAAATACTTATACCAGTCTGGGCCCTTTTGAATTTTTTTCATTTACCTAATATTAAGTTTTATAATTCTTAATAGCCAATATGTGTTTATACATTTTTCAACGATCACTGAATTCAATTGACTGTGAGTGCTGTACCCTATTTATTTTATTGATAATATTTTAAGTTCTTTGATTTATTTGAATCTTTTGATACTAATAACTTCTCTATCCTTCAACTGATCTCTGATAACATTCTAATTATGCTTTCGTTTGTTTATTTCTTAATCTTTTTGATATATTCTTAACAGACTAAAGTCTCAGTTTTTAACATTGGTGTAACTATGGGGGGAATCAAAAGGGTCTTTAGCGCCCATTGTTGTCTAACTATAATTATATTATTATGATAGTAAAATACTAATCATTTTATTTTAAAAAAAATTTTAAACCATTATAACTATGACTTAGGTCATAATATTAATTTGTTATAAATTATTACGTGTTCATATATTTCTTTGGCTTAACACATTTAGAGGATTTGATTCCAAAAAAATTGAAATACAATAATGTTTTAATTACCTACCTACTTATAAACCATTTTTAGCAATTTGGGGAATAATATCAAAAATGTGGTTAAGATGGGAATGCAACATAATATTATTATTAATATAAAATAGTATTACTATAGATATGCTTTTTTGTTTTTATATCATTAATATGAAGTGTGTTGAAATGGGTATAAAATGTTTTTGAGTAGCTATTGTTGTTGAAGTATAACTTTACAATGTCATGTAATTGTAATAGTAGTAGTTGGTGTGATGGGGGTCACAATTCTATGATGTATTTACAATACTAACACTGCACGTTTTAGGGGTCTAGTAGACTAGTTGCACCTATGGCTTACATAATTTTATGGTACCTCGTTAATTGAATTGTTTCCTAACCAACCTAACCAACGCTTGTCCCCACCAGACTTCTTCCCATTTTAGTATCTTATATACGTTTTTTATTTGACATACATCGAAATATACATATACGTCCGGTACTATAACTCTTCCAGTCACAACAAAAATGATCATAATATAATATCTATGTAAAATGGTAGTTCGTGGTAGGAATAGAAACGTATATGCATTCTCAAGTTACCATATTACCTTTTTATATTATTTAGTATTCAGTCCACACATCAGTGTTTGGCAACTTCCTTATAAAAAAAGGAATTCATTCAGTTCTTTGTTCTTCAAAAAAAAATAAAAGAATTCGTTTGTTTTTATAATTGACCTCCCTGAATGGGCTGAATGTGACACCAATAGATGACAAGCAATAACTCTACACTATTATTTTTGAGTATACGTAGAATCATCATTGATTTTAGAATATATTATTCAATACTCGATTTCATCAATCCATCCTGTTTTTGATATTACAATCAAATAATCAATAATGGTACCGTAATAATAAATTATTATAAACAGCAACACGACATGTACGTACTCAAATAGCCTATCCATAACGCCGCGTTACAATAATTTTGAAGTATCACAATAACTAAAACAATGATGGTTTTCGAACTTTCCATTCTTCATATCAACGTTTACCCGTGTCAAGTGCACTGGTTTTTGTCACGTCATTTACTATGATGGTTCACCTGGATAATAATAATTAGATAATAGAAATTGACTTAGACATTATGAAACTAAAACTGACTTATGTATATTGTATACTATTTATCATATATGGGCATGATATTTGGCTCCAATATATTTTGAACCAATCATCCACTCGTAAAATATATATATTAAAAAAAAAAAAAACGATTTTCCAAAAATCTTCGGCAACACCCGCAATGCAATCCTTCAATCATGCGATGTTTGGGGGGGGGGCAAAATTGTCACCTGAAAATGAAATTAAGAGGGATAGAGCTTTCTGAAAAAAAATGTGTGTACTTAGTATGCAACATATGAAGTGAAACTTTTTTCAGAGCCACAATCAGAGTGAGATGGATAATTCGGGACAGTCTGTCTCTACCTATCGTAAATAATGTTTTTTATCAGTACTACAATATATAAATTACGAGTTATAATTACTGCATAATGGTAAGAGCTACTATAAAATATGAAATTTTATTTATTTTATTTATCCTGCAGACTTTTTTCCGCCTGAAAAACCATTACATTGGTTTGCAGATTGCTTGAAACGCACATTGCTTGGCTCTTGCACATTATTCCGATCATTTATTTATATAAAGATATTTCTTCCACGAAAATATTTTCATGGAAAAATCTATTTCAGAAATATTCAAACTTCCCCCCCCCCTTCTAGGCTCCAACCAGTCAAAACTTTACAGACATTTTTCTAATACACTCTCCGTAAAAAAATTTCACTTCAATTGTCATTGTCTAGAATGTCTAGATGGACGGTATTATAATAAAATACGATACAAGTACGAGAGAAAAGTCTACTTTCAAGGACCAATAACACATTCGTAGCATTGAAGCAGGTACGAAAAAAATTAATATTAAACATGTTTTCATTCGTATATCTATTATACTAACAACCAATACGTTTGTATTTCGTTTCGTTGCTAACGAATAAAAATAACTTTATTCTATCGAACAAAAAAAAAAAAACACGCTAGACACTTTTTTCGAGTACAAAATTCAATGATAATGCATATAAGTACAAATTTTACTAAAAATCTATGCAGTAATAAACAAATTTAAATAACACATATTATAATATTATCTCACTGTAAATTATAAGCACGCTCGCAGTAAATTCCCATTTGGTTTATCACATATTTTATATTATGGTCAAGCCCGAGTTCGGGACAAATGTCCGAAATCTGCGTAGAATCTATGAACCTTATAACTATGGACGAAATCTGATGGCGAATAATAATTCCAATCACAGCGCAACGTCTGTTTTATGCCACGCGATGTTTACATTGGCAGTAAGCAGAATTCGAAAAATTCAAAATAATATAAATAAAAAAAACATATCAGTGGCGTATTATTATTTTTAGGGGGGGGGGGGGGGTACTTCCACTCTGGACACCCGCTGACTTTAAAAAAAACAGTCCTGAATGTTGGTATTATCATTTATTTCATATTTTTCATTTTAGTTTATTATTATGTATTATTTATATTCATTAAATGTTGCAGAACACCCCTCGAAAAATCATCATCCTGCAAAATACGCCACTGATAGGTACATATAATAATACTTCAGATCGCTCGGTAGATGTGGAATTTCATTCACCAAACTGCACGTCCGGTAATCGATAGCTATATAGTGTTTACAATGTTTATATATAGGTAGGGAACTACTGGATTTTAACCACCACGGTAATAATAGGTAATTACCGCGAATACCAATTATACCATCAGCTATAAAATATATTTAGAAATGTTCTTTATACGTACACGAACAATTATTGTTACTGTTACGTCCTTATAAAATATAATTATAACATGTATCATAGTATTTAATTTGCCTTAATCAGTTATCGAAGTAGACATTTATTTCTTAATACATAATATATATATAACGTAATTACGTAAATATTAATATTTGTCTGTGAGTACCTATCTAATACTAATATAATTTTGATTTATTTCTATAAACAATTTAAATTTAGTTGGTAGATACCTTTAGCAAAATGTTTCACAAAAAAAATAATAACGTACGATTAATTTTTCTTTTGTTTCGGAATATGAAATTAAAAATGTCATGGAAAAATTAATTTATGATTAGAAATTATTTGTAAAAAAATGTCATTGCTTTCAATATTGTTTTATTACGACTTCAAAATATGTAAAAAAATATTTTTGAAAATCATTATAACACTAATACTTTTTGAAATTATCTGAGTTTATTGTTAAAATAATCAAGATTTTCAAAAAGAAGAATTCGATACATATCGACTGAGAATAGTTACCGACTCGTATCGAAGTCTAAGCCCGATACAAGTCGGTACGTATCACTTGTATATTGCACGATGTAACTTCACTAACTTCTTGAACCTTGAACACTCAAAATTAAATCGATGCGTATCGATACACTATGATTTCTTCCTTGAAAATCTTGAAACACCCTTAACTTATATTAGAACCTTATAGTCAAGTCAGTATACTCAGTATGATAGTATGTTCGTGAAGTAAGATGTGAATAAAAATAAACATTTGATACAAGAATAAGGTACCTATACTGGCTATACTTTATTAAAATCATTCTATTTTTTTCAGGTGATTATTATAGCGGTAATATTTGGGACCATTATTGAATACAGGTGTATGTTGAATATTTATTGGAAAACCTTTTTGAAAATTAAAATAGAAATTTTAAACAAAATGGTTAGTTTGATCATTAATCCGTAATCCGTTATATGCAATATAATGAATTGAACGAATAGTAATGTATATTATTATAGTACCTAACATTAGTAACCATTGTGTGGATATGTGGATACAAGTATACCACTTAGACTAGTTATGTATTTATAGCAATTACATAGGTACAATATATACTCTATCTAATAGTTAATAATATTACTGCAGCCATTTACTGAACTGGTCATTTATTTCATAATGAATCGACAATAATTCCCATATTTTTGTTTTCCTATGTGGTCACTAAAATAAATTTACTATAAATTATTACCTAAATAAGCGTACATTAAATATTATACAAACTTCTTCTTTTTTTTTTTTTTTTTTTTAAGTGTTTCTGACATACAAGGTTATCGAACTTATTGATATAATATAAATTTTTAACATGAAGTTGTTAAGCGTAAATTAATTACAATATATACAGTAAATTACAGATGAATAAATAAATAATAAAATATGACATCATAATAATTAGTTAATCTAGGTGTTTTTTTTTTTGTATATCTTATTGGTGTTGAGAAAGGGCATCATGAGGACGTCCGCGCTTGAGACGCCGGAGGGTAGGCTTTATAAAAACTAAATGCAATACCCACATATTATTATAATACTTACATGTAAATAAATAATAATGTGTAGGTAATAGAAAATAGTATATGATATATTTTTTTGTAACACTGTAAACAAGATCCAACTACATACTAGATATTATATATTATTAATTATTGACGTCCACGTTTACTATATTTTGTTGTATTTCTAACTTATCGATAATAAAATTAATTTATCTGCGTTATTGTTTCAGATATTGAAAGAGAACACAGTGTTATCATTCTTGAAATATCTAAATGACGGAGAAAAAGCATTTGGTATTATAACTTTCATAAATGTTGCCGTCTATCTAGCCTGGAATGTTACAAAATGGAACTCCATAATGCTTAAATATTTCATAATTGATGAAGGTAAGCCCTTATACCTATGTATCTCGTTAATTATATAATTCCAAATACTAGATAAGTTGATTTTAGGATTATATATAAAAAAAAATAGTCCATTACGTTAAAGTGCAGTAGTCATACATGACTACATTATTTATTTATTTTTAGTAACGGGTGGACCATTTTACAAAAATTTAACGTTCAACATAATAATAATCCATAGAATACATCACTTAAATATATATACAACAATAATGATGATAAAATAAATAAGTATTAAATACAAATTGTAAAATGGTAAAAAGTTATCTAAATATCCTAGGTACTTATATAATATGTTTAAAGACTTGTACGTATTTAAAATAATGGACCCGTTATTATTTTTATGTGTAAACCAAAAATCAATGACTAGTTCAAAAACAAATTCACATTTTGATTGTAATTCGATTATAATAAAATAAATGATATATTTTAGATAAGCCAAATTCAGTTTGGTCACATTTATTTAGTGCATTCAGTCACACTTCATTATGGAGTTTAACAGCTAACGTTGTTTATTTATATTATCCGTTGTGTAAATTAAGTAAGTTTTTTTCTAAATGACGAGTTGGTACAATTTATTATAAATCATATATTTTGTTTAATGTATATAATATTGTTTGCATTAGTACATAATTCAAAATTTAAATAATAAAATAACATGTAATTTGAATAAATATAAATGAAAATATAATTTTAGCTTTAAATTTAAATTTATTTCTAAAAATTCATAAAAAAATCATGAAAGTCATTAGTCATTGTGAATAGGTACATCATTTGTTGCCTGTCATACTGTCATAATATAGTGTCATCTACAGTTTATATTTTGAATATCAGTACATAATAACTAATATAATATATCTAACTATAGTAACTATATATAAATATGTATGTTAAAATTAATATAAATAATTAATTTGTAGTACCTAAACTTTATCAGTAAAACGATGGAAAATAAATATATAAAAATCTTATATTATTTATACCTACTAATAGAATAGGTATTTTTCATAGTTATTGACATTATTGCTATCCGTGGAAAAATGTACCAATATAAACATAACATAAATAATAATAATATATCTGTATATAATACAAGCATATAGTATGATAAGGTCATTTATATTAGAGTTTCACATTTTAAATTATAAATATATGTACATATATTTAATATTATAGGATTTGTACAAGCGTGGCCGATATCCACATTTTCGCCTTATATGGGAATTGAAGAATTTTTCGTCATGTATATTAGTGCGTGCTTGTTTTCTTCTTTGTCTAAAATTTACATTGAACAACATCTTAACGTGTCCAGCAGTAGACACGGAGCTGTAAGTGAAAGTTAAATAGTTAATTTATGTTTGATATTAATATGATTAATTTGGATATATTACCTATATAATATAGCCATACAGGTATTGTGTAGTTACCTATGTTATGTGTGTCAATATTATAAATTATACCTTTCTAATATATCGTCAGAAACGTTTAAAACACATTTTTTTTCTGGTTTATAATATTTTCCGCGTGCTATTATCGCCGGAAGTCTGGACCAATATCTGCAGTGTTTGGATATGTTGCAATGGGTTTTCCGAACCGTAAACTATTAACGATATCAATGTTTTTCCGAGATGAACGTATTAATGTCATCGTCACAGTATTCGAAGTAAAAACAATGGTTTATTAAACAAAATTATTGATAAATAATGTAATGAAAACTAAATAACTATCAGGCTTTGCTGTGTCTGTTTCTTCTGGTTATCTTGATTGTTTTCGTACTGAAGTTCTCGTGGATCAACTCAATTAGTATAATTTATGGATGTTCTTTTGGAATGTAAGTAACAACAACTGTCACTATTATAATCTATATTTAAATTTACTTGAAGATGGCAGGAACATTTAATGATTTTGAATGCATTTATTTATTATTGGTAATAAATTCCTCATTAAATTAAATACATCTCATATCTTACATTTATTTATGAGCGTAAGTTGTTGTATCAGACTTTAACTTAATAATGATCGCAATAATGCAAACATTAAAAATATATTGTATGATTTAAATTTTTATATTAACGTCACCTAATTTATTGTTTTTATATTTAAACAAGCATCATATTGTAAATTAAAATAACTATTGTTTATTATTTGAAATTTATCTTTTTTTTCTTTATACAGTTTTTGGTATAAATTAGGATCGAAAATCATTTGGAACAACAGGAAATACCTAACGAATATTCTTGAAAACAATTACTACATGTAAATGTGGAAGTTTACATAGTAACCTGTGGTATAATATATTAATATTATATATTCATTGAATTAGATAGAAAAAATTTTATATGACGCATAGCAATAAAATAAATGTTAAAATTCACATGGCATATTTTATTTTGCCGACAGTGACTTCCATCTCTCCGGTATGGTCTAGTGGCTAGGATACCTGGCTCTCACCCAGGAGGCTCGGGTTCGATTCCCGGTACCGGAATATACATTTTTAGAATTTTTTACTCCATCAAAGCGTCGTTCATACTATAGATGAAAAAATAGTAAATTATTATATTATTATTTGTTAAAAAATTTAAGGTTGAAAGAAAATTATTGGCAACAGCAGTTCCTCCTCCAGTTTTCTTTAAGTAAATATATATAAATGTAGAAAAAAAGCCAATAAATGGGTAAATAATAAATATAATTATTATGTTATCTTTACAATTACAATATTTTATAGTGTTAGCATGATGCTGTAGTATATCAATTATATTATATAATCTATATTGGTGTTTATGAAATAAAATATAAATGTTTGACTATACTGCAAAATAATTTGCATATTTTAATGATTTTAACGAATTTTCGAGTAAGTACATCTGTGACTTTTCATCTATTGTTTGTATTTTCAATGACATATTATGATTTATGATTAACCTTAAGTAAATAAATATCTATCTATCCTACCTCCTTTAAAATATATCACGCCTTTTATAACTTTTAGGGCCCGTATTACAATAGTTGAACTCCGGTTAAACCACGGAATTCGGCCGGTAAAATCAGTGGTTCAAGCATAACCGAGGTTTAAACTATGATTGTAAAACATAAT
The DNA here is from genome assembly GCF_037042655.1 of Diuraphis noxia. Lineage (NCBI taxonomy): Eukaryota > Metazoa > Arthropoda > Insecta > Hemiptera > Aphididae > Diuraphis > Diuraphis noxia. The sequence continues at coordinate 5,094,023 of NW_028301713.1, read as the reverse complement.
ATAAATAATATAAATTAACATTACAATTGTTGGTTTCCACTTCAACGATTTTCATAATTGGTTAAAATCAAACCAATTACTCAAATGTGAAAAATTGAAACTGCAGATGTAAATAATTTGAACATAATTATGAATAGTAATAAAGATTGTAATAAATAATGTACCTATTTTACCTATATTGTACACTGCCACACCGGGCAACACTTAATGCTTGCATGAAGTAAATAAAACAATATAATATATTGTATATTTAAATTTTATATACACCTCATCTTAATCAGTATTTACAAAGATTCAAGACAATTAATTGTCTTGCAAAGAAAGCTAATGCTAAATCGCTAACTCAGTTATTCAAATTCTATTCAAATTGAATAATAAAAAAGGTATTACCTAATTACATTGTATTTGTATACTACGTATAATAAGTTATCAGTCGTTTCTACTTTCTAGAGCACTTACCTTTATGATATGTATGGCTAATAAATTACGTTCATTATTTTTCTTGTCAACATAATACACTTCCATAATCCAGGAGTAAACATATTATTCAATATACGAGTATATGAATGTTTCTTATGGTAAGTATTGAAATTTGAAATTGATTAATTACACGGTCGTGTACATAATATAGTATTAAACATAATACCTCTTATTTATACTCAATAATTATCTTTTACTTTACATATAACGACCAACGCCCAGGTTCCTAATTCAATTTTTTTTTTTAAATTATATTTTTTATATACTCCCCGTAGTTTCAAAGAACTTTTATTTCTTACATCTTGAACTTGCACAGCTCTTGTTATATGTTGATAATGTAGGGAGGTTTACTGCACAATTCAGTAGATATTGCATTATTTGATTTCAGGAGTATGATAGTCTCATGGCATTATTTTGGTTATTTTCTTAAAGAGTATTTTAAATTAACTATAAATATTTTAGTCAAGACACCATACCTATTATAGCTACTATACAGTTTCTATTACTATTAAATATAAGAAATTAAAAATGTAGAGTACAATATACTATTTATATTTTATATCATATAATAATTAGTGTGCCTTTATAATTTTTCTTTCCAAAAGGGGACAATCTAAAAGTTTTTAAGAATTAAATTATACTAACACAGTGTTATCTAAACCTAAATGGATGAATTATAAAACATTTAACTATTACTTAATTATTATACTGATTAATTTTACTTTTATATGGCATTAATGTTTGTAAAAAATAAAATAAAATTTGAATATTTTCTATAAAAGTTTCCAAGTACCTATATATATATAACTATATAAGTATTTCTTATAATGTTGGGTATTAAAATTTATGAGTTATGATTGATTATCCGTGTAATAATAATTATATATTGATTGTAGCATAATGGTCTTAATATATTCTTTCTCAATGCTACACATTGTAATGTGTATATCTTATAACGGTATACGCCTTATTCACATAGATATATTTAATGGAGGGATCCAGATAGGGTCTAAAAAAATTTTTTCACTTCGCTCGAACTATGACTTTTATTTATCTCTTTACAATATACTAAATTAAAAACAATTAATTATTTTAACATTTAATAGTCTAATAGTACATCTATTTTACATTTTTTTTAAATTTGTTTAAAGTATTTTCCAAAGGTTGGATTTGTTTTCACTATTTGCAGCAATAGCTGGTCTACATAATTTGGTTCTAGTATCTTCTGCAGATCTATGATTAACCATCCATGATTTCACATAGTCTTTGGGGTCCCATTTTTCTAGTGGAGGACCAATAATATTAATAAACATTAAATTGGAAATATTCTTCATGGTAAGCCTTGCTCTTAGTTTAGTACATATGTTGTTCATTAAGCTGAACCCTCTTTCACATTCCGCTGTTGAAACAGGAAATGTTTTATAAAAATTATCAAATTCTGGCATAATATCTTTTGGTTAAACTGTTGGATCATGAATTAGTTGCCTGATTCCATTTATTGCATTTTCCTGGTTGGGCATAAAGCGTTTACATAAACGTTTAACCTCGGTTTCTCCAAATCGTATGTCAATATTTTCTGGCCAGTTGGTTATATCCATTATTTGCATATCTTGAATAATCATATCATCTTGTTCATTTTCGAGCAATCTAGATTTTAAGTTGTTAATTAGACTAGTAAGAAATTGACTTTGATTAATTCTAATAATTTTTGTATTAGTGAAAAGATGAATATTTTTGAACTTCAACTTACCTATGTAGTATTATCCTATTATTATCTCTAACTTTCATAATACAACAAAATGATTGATGGGGGGAATAAAATATAATTAATACTTTAAGTACCTAATACCTACCTTTTACCTACCTAACCTTTATGACAATTTGAGTTTTTTTAGCATATAACTCTGTAAATAATAATCCAAAATAGATTTTCCTGTGATTAAACTGTAGAGTATAGACTATTAATATAACTAAACTTAATTTTAAAAAAATGTTCCTAAAATATCAAGTGTACACTTTTAGTTTTGAGATCTTATTTATAAACCACAATTATTCAATATTTTAAAGATAGCTAGTTGATAGATACATACCTAATTATTCTATATTACTTTTAGACTGAGCAAACATTTATGCAATATTTTGATGATGGAATGGGACCAAATGAAGCTTGTAGATTTCATGAAAATCAAAAGTCCATTAAAACTACTAGCTAATGGATCTGTTAATCCAATTAAAAATACTGTGTATCATCTACACAATGTTTGGAGAAACCTAAATTTTGGTATAATAATAATTCATATTAATATATGAAAAAGCGCGGCAATTTGAAATCAACCAATAAGAGCGCCGTATTTGAAACCCGCACTGTGGCGTCTAAGGTTTCTTATATCGTAAACCGTCCATATGTTCTCCTGGTACATTTTTAAAAGAATCTAATACTCTAATTGTTCTATTGATATGTTTTTGACCATTAATGAGTGTTGTGGAACGATTTTGTAGCTGTTTTGACAAAATGGTTAATTCTTGAAGACAATCACACATTAGAGCTAAGTCGGTTAAAAATTCTGGACTAGCTAATCTTGATTTTAAACCATGATACTTTCTTCTTGCTTTAGAGTCTCTTTGAGTATCTTCTGATGCCTCAGAAAAATGTTTACATAACGCCGGGAACATTCTCCAAACAACATTGACAGCTTTCCAGCTGCTGGCTACCCAACGAACATCTAGAACGCATCCCACTTTCAAAAATAATACATCTAAATCATTACAGTTATCTTTTAGCTCTTTTTGGTTTTTGGGTGATGCGTTATACAACACGTAAAGTCCATCTATAAACGATTTAAAATGATTAGTGGCTCCCACATCTTTTATTGAATCGTTAACTGCTAGTTCTAATCTGTGATTTAAACAATGGCAACTAAAAATAAGTGGGTAAATATTTTTTAAACGTTTAGCCACACAGTATCTTTAATCGTGATTACAAGGCTGATAAGTGATAACCTTGATTTTTAAATGATAATAATTGTTCGTAAAAATATAAAATATTCGTTACGTCCTATATTAGGTACAATTCACGCTCAAAATATAGGTATTTTACAATAATTCATATATCATTTAAAATTTCCATCTAGGGTATACGGTAGATACGGCCGTATACCCGCGTATCATTAATTTGTCATAAGCTATACGCCATGGATACAAATAGCATATTGGGTATACGCCGTATACCCCCCCAATACACCACTGCTTATAACTAAAATTATGAACATTTACATGGTAAAAATGTATTTCTTGAATATGGGACAAAAGTGAGACAACAGTCACCTAATATGGGATGTCTGGTGGTCTGTTACATCAATATAATATTAACTGCGATGTGCACTCTAAATTACTATTTACCTGTATACCAAGCTTACTTCTTTATTTATGATTCAGCTATACCTAAAAGTAAGCCATAAGGTGATAATAGTTATTGCAGTGTAGGTCAAAATGAAAAGACGGATTATTCAAAATTAAATATCAATCATCCAATCCACTTTGATATACTTTATAATAAATAGCCAACACCATAGCAAATTAATTTGGTATGACTTATAATATATAATATATTTATTATTTTCTATTATTCTATAGATAAATATAATTTCGTTTTGAGTGCGAACTCTCTCAAATCCACTTCCTTATAAAACAGGCGTTGCTTAGGGTAGTATATTGGCTCCAAAAATTTTTTAAATATTTACATAGGACATTCCATAGTTTTCCACACTGAACAAAACATTTTTGCTACTTTTACTGACTATCCAGTATTATTCCAACAAATATCGACCTGACCGACTCTGGCGCACTCCAAACACACTTTAATGAACTCTAAAACTGGTTCAATCTGTAGAGAATTATATCCGAACAAATCAGCGCACACAATTTTATGTCTACGACCAATCTCTGACCCCCACTATTAACCTATAGTATATTGGTAAATATATTTATGGGTATAATATACGCACTAATAAAATAGGCATGTATTTAAAAAAATGTTCTCGCTTTGCTCGACATTTTATCTCCCATTGCTTGAACAAAATGAATGAATCCCTAATACGTTTAGAATTTAAATGTTATAAAATTAAAAATTAATGTTCCCTGGTAAATCAGCAATCTCTCCCTCCATTCTGACATAAAAATCCTAACCATTCATTCACATTAGCCAATAGCCTTCCACAATAACTATTTTAAACTATTTCATACAAATATAATCAACCATTCAATCCCCTTCTATCACGCCGTCCAGACGTCCGCAGTCTTGTATACTTGTATACCGTCCACCAGTGCCGGTGCAAGGTTTTGCGGGGCCGGGGGCAGACTTTTTCATGGCACGTCATAGTAACTTATATTCGTTACTTGCAATTTGTTTCTATTTTATTTAATACTTATCTTCCTAAAAATATTTATGGGAATTTATGTGCACATTACCATAATAACATTTTTTCAGCGAATTATTGTGGAGTTCTGGACGTCGCAGTCGCGCGTTTGGCATTTAAATTTATTTTTACTCTCATTCGTTTACTATAATATTATATATATCCCAGAAAACATTATAACATTTAAATATTATTTGTCAAATATTTGCTAGTTTTTTTTAAAAATTGTACATCATTTCTATAAAACTTTATTTACATTTGCAAATATCAACCAAATGTTTGATAAATGTCATTTGAACCAGATCATATTATTTAATAAAAAATTGAACACAAACTTTGGCCAAATATCGGTCAAAAATTGTACAATATTTTAAAATTAATTGCCCAGAAAACATTTCAACATTTAAATATTATTTGTCAAATATTTACTAATTTTTACTACAGTATTCCTATAAAATTGTATTTACACCTGCAAACATCAAATAAATGTTTGACAAACTTCATTATGTGACACGCACATGTCCCCAACCCCACCCATTTTGAATTTTGAAATTTTTTTCAAGTCAACATTTAGCAGTCAATTAGCAAAAATTTGCAAGACTGTTTCCACAATTTGCAAGCCATTAACTTAATCATAAAACAAAAAAAACTATGGGTGGGGCTGGAGACATATGTCCCAAGCCCCACCCATATCATTAAAAACGCATTATGAAAATTTTCTTGAACCATCAATTAGCAACAATTTGCAATGTAGTCGTGGAAATTTGCAAACAAATATTTCGTCCGTAAAAGAGGTTTCCGAAATTCGCACATGTCCCCAGCCCCACCCCGTACTTGAAAAATGCGATTTTCGACTTGCGTTTCATGTCAACATTTAGCAGCCAATTAGCAACAATTCGCAACGTAGTCGTGGATAAGCGAAGAAGGCAGAAGCTACTAAGAACAATTCAGTACACGACGACGACACTATATACACTTACGCAACTTATCGTTCGACTCCGAACAGAAGAAGAATAGCACGTGGGCTAACTACAAAAGAATAAAAATAAAAAATAAAAAAAGCAACGCTAATACATGGGTGTTGGGCACGAACGGTGTATCGACAGAAACATTTTGTTTTTACACAAACAATAAACTTCGATTACACATTTGCGATATTGTGAGTGTACAGATTGAGAACGCCGATCGTCAGGTGTGCGTGAGCGGATTAACAAAAGTTGTACGCAGATATCGAGGTCGGGCGAGAATGGAAACTACTCAAACGAGTTGGTTGACAAAAATGGAAATACAAAATCGATGCACGAAAAGCAGGCTACGTCGAGCCAAACGAAAGAGACGCGCTCGCGGTGGCGAAAGAGAAAGAGCCGTGCGCGACTGTTCGTCGCTAGAACAGGTACGTCGGTCGGCAATTTAAGGAATGTAGAGCAACAAAATATAGAACGGTGCGAAATTCGGTTGGACTGCGTATATAACGTGTGATGGTCGGCAAGTGGAATAAGTGGATCCTCCCGAACGATGAATGATGCTGATTTGAGTCGGTTGATGGCAATCCACGCCGTGACGGTCGACGGACCGTTCGCGTTGAGCGGGGTGAATATTGTATACTCGCCTGAGCATCATGTTGGTGCCGTATACCAACTCGGCCGGTGCTTGTTCGACGCCGGCCGCTTTGACTGCGTGTTGCGCAGCGCGAGTATAGTACGGTAAGCAGCTCGCCGGGTGATTCGTGCGGTGAAAACCTACTACCATAGCGTCGATCAGAGGGTGATACGCGGTGTTCGAATGTGCTGAACGATGCCAAAAAGGTGATCAAAAGTGTAGATGTGAATAACGGATCCTACTCGAACTGTCGGCGTTGACGTCGGACATCACGCCAAACCGTGCAGCCATCCAGTTCGTTATCGTTAAGATCTGCGAGACTGCACATGTTCTCGATCAGCCAACCTGAAGCGCGTGAATCGGTCGACGACGTTTAGTACTTGCTATTAGTACTATTGTATCCCAGTGGCGCCAAAATATATATTTACCTATAACAGCTGTCATAGATGATTTTAGTAGGTAGGAGGGTAACGTTTGTCATTTTAAATATATTACGATATGGATAATTGCATGTATTAGATATTACTGTCAATTGTAAACTAAAAGTTGATAATATTTCATAAAAACTATAAGGTAAGGTAATTATAAGAAATAGGTGGGTGTCAAAATTTTATGTGGAGATGTCTGATGTCATAGGTAAAATTTTGGACTTTGGCGCCACTGGTATCCGATGGACGGTGCAGGTATAAATGTTCTGTATACACTGCAGGAGCTGCGGATCTTTAGCTCGGTCGATTGCCCACTGCCGTAAGTACGGTAGCGCTGTCGTCTCGATGATTTCAAGTGTCGACTGCAGAGCGTTGGGGACGGTGTTGCCCTTAGCCCTTGTCCGCGAAACGTGTTCGTCGCTTCAGAGTTCAGAGTGTTCAGACACTTCAGCTTGTGTATATATATATATATATATATATATACTATATACCTATAGTCGGGTGAATGAAAAGTGGCCGCTGATAACCCACGCGCCTAGCGGTGAATTTTTGTCATTGTATCGGAAAATTATGGAAAAAAGCGCGCGAATTTTGAATTATTAACCATAATGCAATTACATGTTATTCCAATACAAATCAAGAATTTAAATAAAAATATAAGCAATAATAATTTAATTTAATACAGAAGTCATTCAAATGTATGTACAAGTCATATAATATAATACAAATTCAGATCAAATATATAGAAAATAATTTATTTCAATCCAAGAAACTTAAACTAAAGATCGGCCTCAAATATGTCTTCATCATCTTCATCGCCCCAATCGCTATCGTCGTCTTGTAATGTGATAATGATCGGCTCCAACATGACATCCCTTAATATTTCTTTGCTATTATCTTCATCTTGAATTTTTTCCGCGTGTGCAACACACTTCTGCCAATCCTCCTGTGTTACTGCATCCATAGCCGCGTGCGCCAACTTTTCTACGTCTGCCATCTTAAAAGTATTATTTTTTTTAGCTACCTCCCCTTTAACCTGTGCCCAGATCAATTCAATTGGGTTATATTGACAATGGTATGGAGGTAACCTTATCACTTCATGGCCCATTTCCAGTACTATTTCTATCGCTATTTCTATCGTATCGCTTATATAACGAATAAGTTGTTTTACACGCTCACGTAATTCAGACAACCGTTCTTGTGGTGAAAATTCAACATTTTTATTTTTCAGCCACTCTTCAACAACGATTTTTCGACTATTGCTTTTGGGGAAATTATCTTTGAGCATTGAGTGGTAAGATGCATTGTCCATCACAATAACCGACGGCTCTTCGAGGTGGTTCAACATATCAATAAACCATTTTTTAAATACCTCAGCATTCATTGAGGTATGATAGTCACTCTCAAGACTGCTAACGTTAGCTCGAAATATTAATTTGGAATCGCTAACAAACCCATATTTTGCAGACCCTGCGTGGCAAATAATAAGATGACCTCCTTTGCCAGTGGGTACTTTTAAACATTTAAACCTTCGGTATTTTCGTCATTTTGCCATATGCGTGTTCTGCTATGGTTTTGGTTAAACCACGTCTCGTCCAAATAAACGACAGGACGGGTGTCGTTTTGTTCTCGAAGTGTACAAATTTTTCTTAAAAATGCACAACATAGTGCAACAATGTCGTTCCTTTCCATGAGAAATTTCCTTCCATCGTTGCACTTTTTGAAAGAAAATTTCAAATTTTTAAGAAGCGTACGCGTCGACCAAACAGAGCCTTCCCAATTGCACTTCTCCTTTACCTCCGTTAAAACAGTAAGAGCTGTTGGGTACTCACCTTTATTGTAGAACTCCGTGCACTGTTCTACGTACTATGTCTGCATCAAAATCGTCTAATTCAACGGTTTTGCACGTTTAAACTTTTACGCGGAGACTTGAACGAAGCAACTTGTTGTTCTGGATCCAAATTATCCTTACCCTCTTTGCATATGCGCCTCACAGTTCGTTCTGATAATCCACAAGCTTCAGTTGTTACCTTTAGGCTTTGAGCAAACATAGATGGAACAATTTCATTTTGTTTCGATAAGTCTTTTATAAAATTGTACACCGAAAAAATGATTTTTTTGCTCTGACTACGAGTATCACTACTATTGCCGGCCATTATAGAATTTAAAAAAAAACTCTATCTGAAAAACAGTAGTAAATAATAATGTAATGGTTAAATTCACTTTCTGAAGTCAAATGTAACAAAACACAACATAACACGGACAAAAATCGTAGCCGAATGACGAATATCGTGGTAGGGAAGCTGATGTTATGGGTACAATAGTACAATACACATTCCTCATGTAGTTTATATATGTTGTCCCACCGGGATGAGTCCCTCCATTAAATATACTACAAACGCCGAAGGTCACAAGTGGTAACTAAACCATAAGGACGAAGCCAAAAAGCAAAAAAAAACGTTTTCAACCGCGCACCGGCCAGATGTTGTTATCAATCGCGCTTTACGTGATTCACTTTGACAACCCATGGCTTATCGAAAAAAAAAAGGTTCCTATCATATTGCCAGCGGCCACTTTTCATTCAACCGACTATAGTATATTAAATGAGACAGAAACGAAATTTGTCGTAGGTACCTGTCGGTCGATGATCTTTTCTGTCTTCATAGTGTAAACACGTTGAAGTGAACGGCATGCGATCGATTCATAATATATTATAGTGTCGCGCGTGAGGCGCCCTTCGATGTAATGCAGACGAAACGTCGCGCGCCCTGTGAATAGATACGCGGCGGGAATTTTCTCTGCGTCATCGTACGCGCTGTATCTCTTTTGTCGGGCGGGAGATAACTCTTAGGCTGCCACTGCCTCTGCCTGACGTTCTGTCCGAGAACGGCTTTCACGGCGTCGTCGGTGCTTGGTCGTAGGCCGTAACGCGGGCTCAGCCGGCTCGGGTGCGATAATTGCGCCGCCGTGAAAGCGAGCGCTCGTCGAAACTGGCTTGCGTGATGGTCGCCGTCCACTGCAGTGGTGGACACTGGACCGTGTCGGGACTTGTAGTTCGCGGGCCGTGTTGATGATAAAACCATGACAGGAGTTCAGTAAACCAATAGAAACAGCTGAACTTTTATGTTGTATGTTTAATTTTGAAAACAAGATTATAGGCTTAAGAGGTCACAGATCATAAAATGCGATCAAGGCCCCTTCTGCCCTGCCGCCCACAATATGTTAGTTATCATCTATTATGTTATGCATTTTTGCCTGGAACATTAAAATGTATTAGTTAATAGTTCTTGTTTGTTTTTTTTTAACTTCTATTTTTAACACACGCAATCTATAAATAAATATTACAATAAGTGTCATTGTTCTTATCAAAAAAAAAAAATAAGATAATTATCATAAGTACATTTTAGTCATAGATAATATATATTATTATATTATATATAACACAGAATAGATAAATATATATATTATATATTATCTATGATTTTAGTTCATACCACAATTAACCTAACCTAACGATAATATTCTTAAATAGTGGTTATAGAAAATAGCATGGAATAATAAAACATAACAATATTGAAATTATTATAAAATTTCAAAATAATATTCCAGTGTATACATTTTAAAACAAAAGTCAGAATCAGATTCCTTTATTAATTTAAAGAAGACGTGATAGCCCGCACGTGTTGTTAGCAACAAGCTTCGTCTTGTCCACGGACTAAGATATACATATATATCTTAGTCCGTGGTCTTGCCAAATTTTACGCTTAGCAGATAACGTTTAGCTCCATTAGTTTAAAAATTTATGTAAATTCGCCTCTTATAAAATTTGGTAACTCCAGTTATTATATTATGATTTGAGAACGGTATAATACATGTATGAGCTCGTGTCAGGATACGTAATGATAACAAGTATGGTAATAGTTAATGGAAGTTTATTATTACAAGAACAGCAAATATTAATAGTTGGGTTACTAACAAATACGGTTATAAAAAAAAAAAATAGTAACGTGAACAATAACTTTAAAACCTACCTAGACTGTCTACGAGACATTTATCATGTACGACTGTACGAGAGTCTCCGCAGTCGCTCCAGCCTCCGGGTCCAGTCCTACTGTCCTAGGGCGCAGGGTGACAACCTCGACAACTAACAATGCCACAGTGTTGGCGCTAACAAATTCAAAGGTAAGAGTTTTATTTAGACGACCTCGTGAGGTTTTCGCTATGTTTTGATTTTGATGCGACCACGGGCTAAGATAGACTCAAGGTTAGGTTAGGTTAGGTTAAAAATAATAAATAAAAAATAAAAAATAACCTAACCTTGGATAGACTATGTGGATGCGACCTATAAATATTTTAAGATCTACAAAATATTCACGATTTTAATCTATTCATTCTATTCTATGATAGTACTATCTTAACACGGCAATATAAAAGATTAAATAATACCATATTATTACAATATTCCAATATTACAATATTCCCTCGAAAGTGGAACTGGAAACAAATCTATTGTTGGCTTGTTCAATTTAAAAGAATTTGGACACCAGCCTGCTGATTAACCGTGCGAGCGAGTTTTTGACCATTCCGCCGTCCTGTTATCAATTTATCATTGTGTTTGTGTATTTACTATTTGTGTTTATTGTGTTGTTTCCTTTTCTTTTTTTTTTCCACTTCCCATTTCCCAGTCGTGAACTGTTAAGAGTCAAGACAGTAGACACTCAATATGCCGCACGCATTCGCTTGAGGACACGTGCTTTATTCATTTGGAAATTTGTTATTTGGATATCGGGATAAGATAATTGCTTGTTGGTTCTCATTTTCTCAATGGAAACTGGTTTTAAGGAAGTTTTATGATTCTTGGCGTCGATTAAAATCCAAGTTCTTCCAATCCATCAACATGGAAACCCTTTATCCCAATGACGATGAAATACAGTTCCGCAAACATCATTTTGGAGGTAAACGCATCATTGTCTAAAACGATATTATATAACAATAATATCTTAATGTTATATCTTATAGGTATCTACCATAAGCGTGCGCACGGGGGAGGCAGGGGAGGCGGTTGCCTCCCCTGCGAGATTTTCCTCTACACCAAAATATTATATTATATCTACCAATTGGTGAAAATCGGGTGGGGGGATTGGAGTCTGGACCTCCTTAGCTAAAGTATTGCCTCCCCTGCCAAGAATACCTACGCACGCTTATGGTATCTACAACAACAGTCTACCTAAGACGAAATAACTTATATTTTTCTAGTTCTATAATAGACAAATGTATTGCATTTGTGATATTATTATTTTTAAATCGTTGATTTAGTAAATTTAATTAATTTACTAAATCAAAATTTGAGTATGCTATTTTAATATTTTAATATTTCTTTATATTTTAATAGTAAAGTTAGGTTTAGTAGTTATTTATTTATCTAAAATGTTACCAACTTATAGGCAGGTATGTACCCATATAAAATGTTTTCGTCAATAACTAATTGCTTACTTTTGAATTGAGAAAAATTACCTGTTTTCAAAAATATAAAACGTACCAACCTTTGTCTTATTATATGTTAATGTTTTTAGTTGGATCATCAAATAATAATTATAGGAGATACATTTACTTTGATGGTAGTTATTCATTAAGAATTCAATTACTAATAAGTTTTAAATGTTCTAAAATTAGATTAGCAGGTATCTAAATTAAAATTTGTTTGAATATTATATTGTATTTCTAAACCAAGGAAGATTTTAATGATATTAAGTAGTTGACATTTAAATGTTATTTGATAGTTTTAATGGGTACCTTCTTCAATTCTCTTAGCATAGATACCTACTGCATCCCTATGAAATTTACGAAAATTATGTACTAAATTAATGTAAATAAAGTTTGCAGTCAACAAGATTGTTCATGCGCAAATACATGTGTGTTCCAAGTGATTTTTTTATAAACTTATTATTCTGAGTAGAGCATATAGATCTAGATGCAATATATCTAGATTTGATTTTATGAGGCATTTGTTTTGTAGAAATTTAAAAAAATATCTATATTATTTAATCTTTTAGATACTTGTTTAAAAATGTCCGTCCATCAAAATCTCATGGATAATAATGATAAGTGTTCCTAAGAGTTTTTTTAACACCTTGGTTCTATAAATTTGAACATTTTAATTGGATATGAAAAAAATTATAAACTTTTATTCTGTTTCTTGTATTTTGTAACTCTTATAGTAATTAAAGTATGCATCAAAATATTAATATTCAAGTTTTAATTGACAATTTCCATTTATCTATTAATTTTTATAAAATTATAAACTCAATTAGAATTTATAAATAATTTAACATTTACAGTATTACTTATCTATTTAAATGTTAATTGCTTTATAGATATTATAATGTATTGTATTAATCCTAATGAAAATACCTAATTCTAAATAATATTCAACAGGCTTGAGGATGTTTGTTGTATCGTCCGTTTGATACCTTTGATACAAATATTTCACTGATTAAATCAAAAATAATAATGTACCGAAAATAAATGTAGTCAATAACTAATGGCCCAGTAGCCGATGTTTATATGTTCAAAAACAAAAATAATATATACTGATTTAAATCAGTGATAAATTGTTTTTAATTTATAAGTTATTATATTTTACTATAATTTATTGTATTTTTCTAGTTGAAGACATTTTGAACAGTAAAGTTGAATGTGCAATTTGTAACAATGATCTTTTAAATGATATTATTTTGGAGAAAATAATAATGGTTCATCGAATTCATCTATTTCTATGTTGCCACGTAAGTTTTATATATAATAAGTTTTATATATAAGTTTTATAAATTTATAAACAACCATTATCCACAGATAATTATATGTGGAATCTTTTGAACTACTTAAAGCCTTAAAAATTGTTAGATTGTTGATGATAAACAATTTTTTGCTGACATTTGTTGATAGTGCAAAAATTTGCAATTTTTTATCAGTTTAAAATTAAATTTTGCTTTTCATAGCTATAAGTTTTTCTACTATAAACAAAAAAATTAACTGGAAAGTAACATTAAATTGGCACAATTTTGGTTACATTTTTGTAATTTAAAAAAATTATTTGTGGATACCTTAAAAGTTAATTTTTATGTTCTATGATGTATTTTTCGAATGCATTTTTTCAGAAAAAAGTTTAACCTACATTAATACTTATGCCTAGTAATAAAATAAATTACTTTCATAGTAATAATATCAAAATATACATAGTTAGTAATAATATCAAAATATACTTAGTTAGTAGTATGGGCTGACAGACTGTAATAGTTCAGAATCGTTTGTGTACTATGATTTTGTATTATTGATTTCAAATTTAATACATCTATTTCAGTGACTCACACGACATCTAATGTACAACTGCAGAGTGGCATATACTTGCCTACCTTTAACATATATATGTTAATGTTCAATTAGATACACCTATATTTACAGAGTGATTCTTTTAAGTGGGTACACTAATTATCTCAAAAAGTATTTACTTTTTTCAAAATATTTTTTTAAATGGTTTCAAGTTGTTAAAAAACCAACGTTTTTATTAAAAAATTATATTTTTAAATATTTTTTATCCCTATCATTTTTTAAGTTTTTTACTTTTTTGAATGACAACATAGAGTTTAAATTTTTCTTATCCAAAGCAGAATATTTTTCTGAATAGGTATTTTGATTCATAAAAATCGAATTTAGGGCTAGTAGTTTTTGAGTTATAAGTATTTTAAGTTTAGACAAGCGGAGTAGTGGACAAACATTTTGCGGGGTAACCCCGTACCACTCCACTCTGCTAATCTAAACTTTAAATACTTATAACTCAAAAACTACTAGCCCTAAATTCGATTTTTATGAATCAAAATATTCAGAAAAATATTCTGCTTTGTAATATGAAATTAAAACTAGTTGTCATTCAAAAACTTAAAAAATGATAAGGATAAAAAATATTTAAAAATATAATTTTTTAATAAAAACGTTGGTTTTTTAACAACTTGAAACCATGTAAAAAAATATTTTGAAAAAAGTAAATACTTTTCAAGATAATTAGTGTACCCACTTAAAAGAATCACCCTGTATACATTTTGTCTACCTGGACTATCTCTGACATGAATTAATCAAAATGATCTAATTCTACTGTATTTACATTTTTTTTTTTTTCAAATAATCATTGTTTGGTACCTACTATGTTTATTGTTTAGTATATTTCAAGAATTTTAGATTATTATAAAAATATCATTGTTATTTAAATTGTTTATTTGCCAATCCTTGATAAGTTCTGTTTAGATTTCTATCTACATCGTTTCATACTGCTATTAATTATTATATGATTTATTTGATATTTCTGAAATTTATACTTTAGAACAGCAGATTTCACTATACTGCCCACGCTAAAATTAAATTGTACATTCTAAAATCCAAAGTTCAAGAAACACATTTTTTCATTCATGAATTCCTACAATACTCTTTCTTAAGAAAATATCTTGTCTCAATTTATTACTATTATACATTTTTTTTTCTATTCTTAACTGAATTCAGTTAGCATTTGATCATTTTTGTGTTATTAATTATTATCTCGATTATTATCATTAAAAATGTAAGAATGAAGTACTATTATTGAATAGTTTCTTCGATCAAGGCAACCAAATCCTCTTATTTATCCCTCCATCTATTGTGCTTATTAAAAATATTTTATACAGATTGTACAAATCAAAATAAATATGAAAAAATCTAAGAGACTTTCAAAAATTATATTGGTCCTTTTTAAAATCATAGTGAGAACTGCTGCTTTAAAATAATAATGAACATTTAATTTTAATAACAGTAAATAAATATTCTTATCGAGTTTGTAAATACTTATGTTTGTACTTATATTTTATTTCTATAGAACTGTTACTACAAGTTATGTGAAGTCGATAATAATTGTATTTTATGCTCATCAAATAAAGATCAATCTATTTGTGTAAAGTGCAATCTCAATATTTGTAAGGTAATTAAAAAATTGTATTGTTAAGTTATCTAATTTAATTTAATTAAAATTGATCTTCAAAAAAAATATTTTTATAAAGTCAAGTCTCAATAACTCTTATTTCAAAAGGAATAAAATAAATTGTAGTTAAGCCGTAGGCACAATATTAATTAAAATGCTACAGTTGCTTTTGGAACACGTACAATCTCTATGATAGTTACTATCTAATTATTCATTTTCATATCATACATGCATGATAGGCCTTTCACAACACCCACTGGCGTCAAACTTTTTTTAAAGCACTGGGATAAGCCTTGTTTGAGAGTATCACCTACCCAAGATGCATAAAGGGGGGGACACCTCTTTCAAAAAGACTGTAGTTTAAGTTTTAAATTTTAAGGGTATAATATATCCTTAATACTATTAAGTATTTAGTTTTTACCCTATATTTTGTAACAAAAGTCACTCATAACCTACCACCTAAAAATGTTCTGGGGTATTTACCTCACTTGTCATATGTGCTCGGCACCATTGACGACAGCAATTTTCACTATTCTATCATTGTGTGTCCGTGGCTTTATGTATTTTTTGAGGTACATTTCTCAAATGTAACTTAAAACGACTTCATAAGACAAGAAAAAATATGAGATATTAAGGTTTTTAAATTATCAAGACTCTGTTGTAATTCAAAAAATAATTTTGTTAAAAATAATCTTATTTATAAATGTTTTTAGCGGTGTGTTGAAAACTATAAAATTGAAACACTTGGTAATGGTTTTTTAAGTAAATGCTTTGCTTGTGTACCACAAATGTTATGGAAACAAAGAGCTCAAGCTGCTAATGTGTTAAAAGTTTTTTTTTCTCAGTTGTAAGTAAATCTTAACGTGTAAATATTGTAATTATTTAATTCCAAAAAATCAAATTTAAATTTTTTTAATTACTGCTGTCTGCTACAAATCTGATACCTATTAGTTTTGATTTTTAAATGTATATGAAGTACTTCATTAATCTATAATCTATTAATTTGAGTTACTTGAAAATGTTTTTTTCAGATGTAAGCCAAATAGTTTATTAGTAAACGAATCAGAACATGAACAAGCTGTTAAACAATACTTAATAAAAGAAGCTAAAATTGGACAAAATTCTTTAGTAGATCATAGTATTAAAAATAACTTGTGTGTTGATTTCATTTTAAAACCATATAAGTCATTTATAATAAATGAAGTATCAGAATTTTCTTTTGATAATAGTATTCCACTTGATGATCATTTAAATAGATTGTCTAATATTTTTGGGAATATTTTAGAGAAAACCTGTTCTACTTTAACCAATTTTAAAAGCATATTTAATATAAGCTCACATTTAAGTCACCGTGTGTCTGATATAATGCAATCTTCATGCATTGATAAAGATGAACATAATGTGCTTACAAGTAATTCAAGAATAAATGAAAATTCACACGAAGTAATGAAAATCAATCCAAGCAATCTATTATTGAATAAGCCAAACATATGTACTACAAGAATTTTAAGATCACAAAATAAACACAAAACGGATGCTAATTATTTAAACTCAAAGATATCTATTTCTTCAAGCTTGGTATCAAAATCCAAAGTCATAGTTAAGAAATTAAATGTTACTAAAAAACAGTTCAACAAATCCAATGTGTCAAGTGTGATTAATAACATGCTCTCTAATGAAGCTAATATTGATTTAGTAAAAGATAAAATAGTTGATACTGAACATTTATTTAAATATAATGATAGTGATAATGGAATAGCAAATACAAGGAAATTGAGCAATGAAAATATATTAATGATTAATAAGGTAAAATATCTATTCAATCTTTTAATAATTATGTATATTGGAATAATTTAACAATGGACTTATATTGATACACTGAAAAGTCATATTATTATGCAATATATACAGAATGTGTTACTCTAAAATGTTCCAATTATTAATATTATAAATATATTAACTTAAAAAATTAAACATGATTATAAACACACCTTGTTTCCTTCAAATTTTTTATGTTATTTATATTGTTTAGAAACAAAACCAGGCTAAAAATTCAACCAAAAATAAAAAAATACCCAATGAAGTATCTGATGGAAAAGAAAATGAAAGGTATAAGTTAATTTATTTTGGAAAAATACCAATAATACATAGAAGTTAACAGAATGATGTAATGTTGATTTGTTTATTTTAGTCTGATAAATGATGTTGAAAAGTGTTACAAAAAAAAAATTGAAGCTGATGAAATTACCACTAACAATACTGATATCAATCAAATTAAAAATACAAGTTTGAAAGTGTCTCCAAAAAAAGAAGTCCATCAGTTAAAAAAAATATGTGAACTTGTTAAAAAAAATGATGAGCTTGACTATGGTATTTATAAATTTAATTTGTAAAAAATAAAATAGTATTCATATTAAATTTATAATATGAAATAAATATTGTATAGGGCTATACATTTGTAGGAAAATTCATTCTTTTTAGCTTATTGTTAAACAACTTTCTAAACACAATATTTAAATTAGGGGCAAATGAACTAAATTTAGAATATTTGTTTGCATTATATTTATTGTTTTTTAATGTTTGTCTTATATATTTTTGTAAATGGTTAAAAATGATTAAAAGTATACATTTTTCCTAATACAGCTTGATAGATTTATATTCGTTATTATTTTTAATTTTTGATTCGGTTTCAAAATTTATGTATAGTGCATTTTAAATTGATTTGTTTTTAAATTTGAATTGAATATTTAAAGTTTTTTTTTTTTTTTTATTCACACCCATAATTATAACAATTTATGCAAATCTAATTATGTATATATATATAAATAATATCTTGACCCATAATAGGAGGGAACATTTTTAACATTTTTAATTGTTATTTAAGATGATCATGAGATTTAGGGTGCTAACCCCTGTGATATGCGCCAATATTTCTTAGGTTCCAGTTCTCTTATAACTAGTTATATGGCTAGCTTTTTTGATTGTATTGTATACAATTCTAATTTTAGTTTTTAATTTGTACTGTGTGTTAATTAAAAACTATTTTTTATATGTAGATTATATGAAAAATTCACTAGTTACTGATTCTAAAAAATGTGATATTGACTATTACTGTAATTTATCTGAAGAAACACAATTGGAAAAAAATAGTTTGGATACTATTCATGGGTCTAATCAATTAAAAAATGAAGAAATTGCTGTAAGTAAAAGTTGTATGAATAATAATTATTGACATTCTGCTAAGACAATTATTTTTAATAATATTGTTCTAAATAAAATCAAAATCAGATGTAATACTTTTGTTTTTTGGAAATGTTCACATATACTGAAATTGATATATTATGATATTAATCACTTTATTTTTAAATCATCATAAATCTCTTATTTTCCATTTGTAAGGGATATTATTCTTAGTAGATACAAAAAGATCATTTGAACTTAAATTAAAATACATGAACCTATTAAAGAAAACTCCTTAAATCACATCTCAGTAAATAAAAAACCAAAATTCATATTAGAAAAAAAAAATTTAAGTGATTGTGCTTGGTGAATTACTCTTTGTATAGTACTATAGTGTATGTACACAAAACACAATCCTGTAATTATTTTGTTCCATTATAGATCTTACAATTTGTTATACATAATATTTTAATTTTCAGTTCATTTAATAGTTCATTTTTCATTTTTCTAAAACATTTAAGTTGATTTTATTTATTTAAATTGTATTGTATTTTAAGGAAATGCCCGAATCGTCTGATGATCATATTAATAAAACCATTGTCACTTGTTCTGAACAATCATCTCCACTTGCTGTCCCATCAGTTAGTAATGATGATAATGATTCTATTCAAAAAAATACAGGAACAAAAAGGTAATTTAATTTAATGATATTATAATCAATAATATGATTATTTTATAATTGACTATACTTTTTTTTAAATTAACCTTGATTTGTTTTTGAATTAAATTGTTTGAAGTACCATATCATAATATTTACATTAATATCTTTTACTCAGCTTACCGGTCCATTAAGGACCATTGCTACCTTCAACAGGTCAGGAATCTCTCTCTATTGTAAGTCGACTCATATGTCACATTCCTGTCTATGCCGTCTATGGCTTTCAAATCCTTGGCAACTATATCGACCCACCGGGTCCTGAGTCTTTCTAGGGGTCTTTTTTTGTTCATTTTTCCACGAGTACTTTTTTTTATTAGTTGATCATCCGCTCTCCAAGAGTGCAATCGTTTCTAGTCTTTTATTCCTGATAAAGGCTAGAATGTTTGGTTTATTGTATAATTTCTGGATCTCTTCATTTTTTCTTCTGTCAAACGTATTTGTTTCTCTTTAATATTATTAACTTTCTCTCATCACCATATTATGTTAATGACCATGTCACTATTGGTAGCAAATAGCTATGATATAAGTGTATCTTTGATGTCCATGCTAGTAATTTTGATTTTAGTAGCTTAATTATTATATAGTTACACTTGTTCCACTCATGGTACTTTAATTTATCTCTTGGTATTCTTGTTAATGACGTTTACTCACAGATACTTGAAGTTGTCCACTGCATCGAATTTCCAATAGGTCTTTATGTTTAGATTGGTCTGTCTTTGACATCACCATGTACTTAGTTTTATTTTCATTTACATAATATGAGGCCATTGACATTAATATACCATCGTATCTTTGTACTTCCTAGTTAAAGTTAATATTTTTATGAAAATTATTATATTTGCTTTTAAAGATTTATTATAATGTTCATTATCATCAACGTGTTTATATTAATTAAAGAGTGTTAATAATATATAATATACCTATAGTTCAGCTATACACCACACTAATAAGATCTATAGTACTATACGGAGCACAATGTTGGACTGTAAGGAAAAGTGACGAGTCAAAACTGAGAGCTTTTGAAAAATATTAAGAAGGATATATGGACCATATCGTGACCTGCAAACAGGTGAATTGCGTAAAAGACACATTGAGGAGTTACATCACCTAAATAACAGACCGTATATAGTTAAGAAGATAAAAAGAAGAAGATTGGAATGGGGAGGTCATGTATGGAGGAAACCTGATGCTTTGACAAGACGGTTTTACAAGAGAATCTAAGAGGGAAAACACCACTAGGAAGATCCCGAATACGATGAGAGGATTGTATCAGGAAGGATGTAGCAGTTTTTCTGCCGAAGGAAGATTGGCATATATGCTGGCACAAAATCGTGAAGGATGGAGGCAGTTATGTTTGGATGTGTGGTCTAAAAGGCCATAAACAAAAAAAATATATATATATACCTATAACTTGTTTTTACTATTTTTAATTACTTCTTACAATATTTTAGTAATTAAAGAATTTTATTTTTAGAATGCTAACAAAGTCAAACTCATCTAATGATTTGGATGCGTCATTCAAAAATACTAAGAAACTTAAAATCAATAATCAAATGATTAAGCAAAGCTTATTTGATTTATCAACAAGCAACAGCAGCAGCAACAGTTCTGATGAAGATTCAACTTCTATAACAGTTAAACGTAGAAAAATGTAAGTTTTCATATTATTCAATTTATTTTAATTTAATCTTTAACAATATTATGTTTTATAGTAGACAACTGTCTAATGAGAGGTCTGATGAAGATTCTGATAATAACAAAGCACCTCATGATCATATTGTAAGTATATCTACGAATAAATTAAATAACTTGAATTGATTTGTAATTAAGGAATTATGCTCACTCCCTTGCTACCACTGTTTATTATTAAATTACATAATAGGATAATCATTAAAAATAAATATGAAACAAATTAATTTCACATACCTATCAAATATTCAGTTTTTTTTTTAGTAAACTTAAATCTTACACTTAAATTCTAAATAATCCTAGAACAAATTAAAGAATTTGAAGTTTGGAAGATTTTGACTTCCTAGCAATCAATTTATTTCACTACAGTTACAATTGGTTTTCAACCTAATACTTATAATATTATTTTTAATAATATATTGAAATGTGCATGATCTATAAGTTTTTTTGTTTTTTTTTAGAAATCAATGAAAGGACGAAAAAATATTCGTAGACTGATAACACAAAAAGAACTCAGTGAATCTACCCAAAATGCCTTAAAAGAAGAAGAATTAAGAAAGAAACGCATTCAAGAACGTCAACAACTAGTATGTATACTTATAGATTATATCTAAATATATTTAATATTTTATTTTGAATTTGATGTATTTGTTCAATCAAATAATTTAGTATAATGAAATTTGTGATTTACCAACACCCTTGGAAGGATCCTGTAAAAAGTTAGTACTGGATTTTGACGTTCAAACAAATGAGGAACTTGTTGTTGTTCATCCAGATCTTGTAAAGTTTCTCAAACCACATCAGGTTAGAATAGCACATTATAAGTAACAGATATGTTTGTTGTTTAACTTGATATTTAAAAAAAAAAATTAAATAGGTGAAGGGTATTTCATTTTTGTGGAATTCTGTATTTGAATCGTTATCAAGAATAAAAGAACATAAAGGAAATGGATCAATCTTAGCTCATTGTATGGGTCTTGGTAAAACGCTACAAGTATGTAGGCCTATATATTTTTTATTTTGTTCAATATATGTAGTCTCATAAATTATAATCAATTGGTTTCTAAATTTAATATAAAGTTTAGCCATAACAATGTCATGATAACTTAATCAAAATTACATTAATTGTATTTCAGAATTTTGTTTCTTATAAATTGTAATATTTTTTCTCTATACATACATATTAACAAGTTGGCTAAATTATTTTATTGATTTATCATATTCCATAAAACAAAATTAAACCATCAATTTATATGAATTTAACAGTCTATATTTAAGGACTATACTTTTTATAAAATATACTATTAAATATTAAAATTTTTTTCAGATAATAGCTTTGGTTCATACATTATTTAGGTACCCTGAAACTGGAATTAAAACTGTATTAATTATTACTCCCAATGCAACAATTGAAAATTGGTGTAAGGAATTTCATAAATGGTTACTTGGTATTGATGAAAAAAAAAATTTCTTTATACTTAACTTAACAGAGTAAGAACATTATTAAAATAGTATGACATTTGTTGTTAATTTGAAGTAATCTATACAACATAAATTTTAGATCGAAAACATATGAAAGTCGAAAAAATATTATAGATGAATGGCGTAGAGAACACGGGGTTTTAATTACAAGCTATGAGTTATATAGATCCGTTGTTAATTACAAGTATATTGATAAGTTTCCTTCAATCTTAGAAGGACTCGTTGATCCGGGGCCAGATTTGATTATATGTGATGAAGGGCATGTATTAAAGAATCATGTTACAACAGTTTCAAAATCAGTTAATCGTATTAAAACACTTCGAAGAATTGTATTAACTGGAACACCATTACAAAATAATTTAAAAGAATGTATGTATATTGCATGTTAACTTTGCTTTTTAGTTCTTATAACTTCAAAAAATTGTTATTTCAAAATTCATTTAAAAATTGAAAATAAAGCCGTAATCATACAATATTTATAACAATTAATGTACATAACCACTGGCCAATAATTGTGATGATCGTCATTACTGTAAAAAGTATTTAAATGCTTCAAGCTTCATCTATACAAATTATAAAACAAAAATATAATTTGTTCGCCGTATATTTTATTTATCCTGGGTTCATATATACCTTAAAATTGTTTTTAGTTATCATTCTTAAGTTGATTTTTTTTTTATGTTTTTATATAGATCATTGTATGGTTGATTTCATTCGACCAAATTTATTAGGATCAATAAAAGATTTTACTAACCGTTTTATTAATCCAATAACTAACGGGCAATACTCTGATTCAACTCCACTAGATGTAGAACTGATGAAGGGAAGATCACATGTTTTGCATAAAATGCTTGAAGGCTTTGTACAGGTATTCTTTATTGTTATGTTACTCTACAATTAAAAAAAAAAAATGATAAAAAATAATAAAGTCTTTTATTGTCTTAAATATCTAAAATGTATGATTATTTTGAATATGACAATAATAGTATTTGCCTTAGTGATATAATACAACAATACTTAGTGAGTTATTAATTTACAATGGTGTTGGAAATTACAAAAGTTTATAATAATTAGACTTATTATTTATGGTTGTTTGTTTTTTTTTTGTTGATTTATTTTTTAGAGATTTGATTATAGCGTTCTTACACCTTTTCTACCACCTAAACACGAATATGTAATTTATTTGAAGTTGTCTGATAAGCAAATAGAATTATATCAGAAATATTTAGATATTTACAGACAACCAGATTTATTTACAAATTACAATATGTTACAAATAGTTTGGACCCATCCTAAACTTTTAGCAGTATATGCTGACCGAACAGAATCAAAAAGAGAAGTAAAATTTAATTTAAATATGTTATTAGTTATTTTATAATAAAATATATTTTGTTTTTAGAAACAAAAACTTAAAGACATTAGTTACATTGAATCTTTTTCAAATTCTGTCGAGGGAGTTGAAAGTAAGTTAAAATTATATTTGTGATATTGTTTATTCTTAAGGAATAGCTATTTTATACTATTTATTAATATTATCTTAATTAAAATACATGTATGTTTTTGTTGTGTGGCCAGTGGTGTCTTAAATGCTATTATATGAGGTGACTGACTCATGCATAAGTAGGGATGAGTATCCCAATAGTTTAATTGTCCAGGGCTTAATAATTAATAAGTCACATCATACGACTAAAATGTGTAAAAAGTAAAACATAAAGTGTGAAAAATATGGTGGGCGGGTACTTATTTAAGCTAGTTGCTTCATAGGAAAAAAAAGTTCATATTGCCATTCTGTATGGCATATGCATAAAGCAATAATTCTAGGGTTGCCTAATTTCATCAAACAAAACCGGGACAGACAAAAAAAATAGTAAATACATTTAGAAATAAATATCATTAAATTATATAAGCCATTGAGTATGTATTAAAAAAATGACACAATAGGTTATAGTGTTATAACTTATACACTTTACTGTAACAAATTAACAATGTAAACTATTTTTTTTAAATTTGTTGTTTAATAATATTTAACAATATTAAATTCGTCACAAAAATTACATTTTCTTTTTGGGGCCATAATAACAAATAAAATAATAAAAACAAACAATTTAGGCTACGACCTATGTAGTATGTTCTACTGATATAAAAGTCATTAGTCTGCCTCTGTATCACCCGTATGGATATGGACGTTTGATTATCGATCGAATATAAAAATAAAACGTAAACTGCACAGTGCTCACGACTCGTTTGTTGTTTACCGATATTATTTTATATTTAGTTTATGGATTTATCAATTAATTGTTATCTCTAACAATAACATTTTGACTCTCGATTTCAATTATTATACGAAAAAAAAATTGTCAAAATTAAACACTAAACATTTTTTCCTAAAACCGGGACATATAGGCGTCCCGAAAACATTTTTCGGGACACCGGGACACAAAGTCGAAAACCAGTGACAGTCCCAGTTTTCCGGGACGTATGGCAACCCTAAATAAATTTATTTTAATTATGTAGATAAGCACATACCAGTCTCAATTCTTAATTCATCAATCACTAAAAAACCAAATACATACCTTAAGTGGTGGAAACCATATGTATCAAAATCTGATTTGGAATCTGTGTACCCATATTCAAAATTTATAATGATGTTTTCAATACTTCAAGAATGTGAAAACATTGGTGATAAAGTGTATGTATTACTTTTATACTTATCTTTTAGTTTGAATTATTCTATTAAGTTAAATTTAAATACTAGAAATTGGATAAGGGATCCTTTTTTACTTATTAAGAAGACGTTACACGGACATTTATTATCTCTGTCATAAAAGTATGATGTTACATAGAAAATTGTTTGCTCAACAGATCGTGTTTAGCTCCATTAGGTTTAAGACCCCTTATATAATTTAAAGGTTAAATTATTATCCTGGGCATCTATTAGGTATTTTATTATATTTTAATTTTAAAGCAAGTTATGAGTATTTTAAAATTAATGTATAATAAAAAAACCTTTTTTTTCCGTTCAAAAACCGGGAACGGGTGGGAAATGTTTAGCACAATACTGCCGCCCGATAATAAAAAAACCTATGAGATGTCCTAAATCAGGGTTTGGCAAACCTGTGACCTGAGTGTAAAATTTATAATTTGTATTAAAATCAGGAAGTAAAATAAGTTGAATAGGAAGCTGCAGATTTAAACGCTCATTGTAATCATTGTAAATACCTTGTTAAATTTGTTGATATGATAATGATTATACATTTTTATTTGAAATTAAGTAAAATATATTCAAATTTTGGCTTGTGAAAATGTTGAGTTATACATAGTTATGAACCTTGCATTAAAAAGGTTGCCAATCTGTGCCCTAGATCTTGCCTTAAAATTGTATAAGAGGTCAATTCAAATAGTTGACCTAACAGAGCTAAACATGATCTACTGAACGTACAATTTGGTATGGTTACTTGTAATACGGATATGACCAATAAATTTGCGTATTGTCCTCCAAATAAAAAAAACATGCTTTTTATAAATTGTCATGTTGGAAAAGAAAATTGATTATTATTTTGTTTAGGAACTTATAAATTATATTTTTTTTATAGGTTATTGTTCAGTCAATCATTATTTACTCTTGATCTCATCCAAGATTTTTTGGAAAATGCTGAAGATAAAGCTAATGAAAGAGGGGGTCCTTATGGTAAATCTTGGGTTCAGGGTGAAGATTTTTATAGAATTGATGGATCAGTAAATTTAAAAGAGAGAGAAGATTATTGTGAAAAATTTAATGATGTCAATAATTCAAGGTATTATTTTTTAGTTTTATTTTTATTATGACTAATTTATTGTTAACTTAATTGTGAAATAATTTATTTTCAGAATGCGTCTTTTATTATTGTCAACAAAAGCTTTTAATTTAGGTATTAATCTGGTTGGTGCTAATAGAGTTATTATTTTTGATATGACATGGAATCCATCCTTAAATGTTCAAAGTATATTTCGTGTGTATAGATTTGGACAGACTAAACCATGTTATGTTTATAGATTCATTTCTGAGGTAAATAAAATAAAATCTGATAAAGACCATAATCTTAGTTAAGTTTATTTTATGTATACAGGGTGATTTTTTTATCGAAGAACACTCATTATTTAAAAAAGTATGAGTGTATGAGTATGAGTGTTCTTCTATAAAATAATCACCCTGTATATGTTTTAAATTACTTTGAATAGTTTTCTTCGGTTTCAATATTTTAACTGTTATGATTTATGAATCTTAGTTTAAATATTTTAGTATTTGTCTTTACCTGTTATAGTAATAATATAATATTTTCATACCAGAAATTGTTATGCCCCCTTCCACCATAGTTTTAAAATTCAATTTGTGTTAATTTTTTGTTTTAATTCATTTTAAATGATTAATTTTTGTTAAATCTTAATATATTTTATGTACAAAATATTTTTTTTATTCAAATATATTGAATATATTATCCAATTAATATATCTGTGTTGTAAGGGTACAATGGAGCAAAAAATATATGAACGTCAAATATCAAAGTTATCAATGGCTTTCCGTGTAGTTGATGAACATCAAATTGATCGTCATTTTAATGCTAAATGTCAGGATGAACTTTACGAATTTGAACCAAATACGATGAAACCTAAATCAACATTAAATCTACCTAAGGTACCATTTTTAAATTAATTTTTTAAAAAGGTTTTTATTCTATTTTATATTGAATTGTGAAAGGATCGATTGATGGCTGAATTAATATTAAGGCATGAAGACCTTGTTATGAACATACTAGAACATGACTCATTGCTACAAAATAACGAAGCTGAAGAGTTAGATGAGAATGAAAGAAATGCGGCATGGGAAAATTATAAAAAAGAAAATGATTCCGCTAACAATTCTATTAAACAATTAAAATTACTTATGTCTTATGAATCCGAAAATGACTAGAAATTAAGGTATATACATCAACATTAAAATGAAATCTATACTCTGTTCCAAAATAGATGACATTGTCTTCCTGCACAATGAATAACAAATATAGATTTACTATTGATTAAGTTTTTAAGTATATGGGTTCTCAATACTCAATCACCTGAAACTTGATATGTATAATAATAATTTTTCTAGATCAACTCAATGAGGATTAGTAACTAATTTTAATACTCTACATTTGATTTGGATACCAAATTTTTCTTTTTAAGGAGCATTAAACTCAAAAATATATTTTTTTAATTTTGAAATAATTTTATTTCCTAAGAAATTGTTTAATATTTTTACTCGCAATATCAATGAATTATGTAGAATAGAAAAAAAGACTAGTGATGTCATTGAGTTCAGCACACCGTAATTGTCTTATCTTAAACCCCATCTAGACCAAAAAAAAATTGTCATTGACAATGTCAGAAACATAATATGTTTCAGACAATTTTTTCTTGGTCTGAATCAGGTTTCATACAGGTAAAAGTTGCTTGCTTCACACAATAATTTACTCCTGACTTAAAGGTAATTTTGGAATTTTCGTCATAGATATGTGATCCAAAATGTGTTTACACATTTATATGTAAATCTAAGATCCAAAATAAAAATAAAATTTGGTGGTAAATCATTTTGTAAATTGAGCAATTTTTAACCATGTAAATTAGTGAATTATATTTAACACAGTCCAATGATATCATCCCGTTATTCAATGTACCCTAAAATCTTCTTAGATATTTTTTTACATTGTATTTTGACCTAATTGTTTTTAATAGTTGTGATTACAATAATTTAAAGAAAATATTTTTTTGTGTGGTATGCTCATTTATAAATATATGGTTTTCTTTTTTACTAGTTTTCCTCAAGCCTCTCTGTAACACACAGCCCGCTGATATATTTAATAAAGTGAAGGATGCACAAAATTTTTAACAATTAAGTATTATCTAAACTATGGTGTAGATATATAGTATAGTTATTTTATTATACTTCAAACTAACTTATTATACATATTAATTTAAACTATTTTCTTTACAAATCAGACTGTTATTATAAATACTAATATTTAATCTATAATTCTTGAAAATAAAATAACCTAACATAAAATTTGTATGTATGAGATAATTATTTTTACTTAATTTTTTATTTATTTTGAAATATTTGTCATATTGTATTTTTATGATCAATGGATCAATAATTTTTACAAGGAAAGTACCTTAAAATGATGTGAATTATATGTTATATAATACTGACTTTTTTTTTTTTAACGAAAGGTCCTAAGAATATTATCTTGCATTTTTTTAAATTGTAGTATTATATTGATTTTTTGAAAATGTAAAATACATTTTTTTACGAGTACATTATACCTGTAGTACTGTCTCCATTTTACAAACGAACAACATATCAGGTTTGCATTCAGCTGAACCAATTTTGTGTTGTTAGCATTAATTATAATGTGAATTGAATTTGTATGAAACTGAAAGAGAATAATATTATTCATGCTGTATGTCACTATGTTTATTTTTTATATTTTTATTAGGTAAAGTGTGAAAATATTGCTATTTAAACTTATTTAAGAATACAAATTTATAAAGTACCATAAAAAAAAGTACACACTAACACAGATAATGTTCTAGCCTAAGTTTGATAGTAAGTGTTAGTTGACTCCATTGGTAAAACATTATGTTTTTATATAATTTATTATCTAGTGGCTCATTTTAAAATAATAACTCAAATCTGTAACACTATAAAAAAAAACCTTTGAACAGCTAAAAATATAAATGACCATTATTTAGGAACATAGATTAAAAAGTCAGAGCAAGCACTAAATTTATTTCATACATCAATTATTGTCACATGAATGATGAGTATGATATTTCAGTTTCTTTTATGAGTCTATAAGGAAATCGCTACTATCAAAACCAAGAGATAAATCAAATTTAAAACAATATTTTATTGAATTTCAATTAAATCTTATATTGAAGAATTTTTATATAACAACAGGTAATAATAAATAAACACCATAATTATTATACATATGAATATATATGCATCAAATGAACTAAATCTACACATAGTGTTATGCACAGTATAAAAGAAGATTTACTGTGTATATTTATTTGCCGCATAACGTTTTAATAATTTAAATGTACCACTGCAACTTATCTGAGCCATAATTTTAAACGTAAGGCATCCACACCGTTCAAATAGTAGCAAAATAAGCGTTTATCTCGAACAAAGCCTAAGTTTTCATACAATTGTAATGCTGGCTTATTGGTGATTTCTGTTTCAAGCACAACCTGTAATTCATACAATAATGTAATTCATTAAATATTTATGTTTTGTTTGTTTTTTAAATCAAATCAAATATTCATAAAGATTATAAAAACATCTAATATTACTCTTGACATATAATAAATAATTGACTATATTAATGTAGAACAAAATGCATTAGGTAAATATGGGTTAGGTACCAGTTTTAGATAAATCCACAGTTTAAGTTCAAACCTGTCAGATTAGAAAATAAGAAACACTTGGATTATTTCAGCACTTCATTTTGATTACTTAAGCATTAAACTACTTAGCTAAATCAAATTTACATTAATTATATTACAGTTTAAGAGGACTTTGTGTTTCTGACTTAATATTGCACAACAGAAAAATCAGATTTATTCGTATTTTTAATTTTAAAGAACTTGAGACCTATTATAAATGTTTTAGCTTGTAATAGGTCAATCACTCTGAATTCCAATATTAAGAAATATAACAGAGTTGTAAAATGAATTTCTCTAAACATAAAATATTCATGTTTACTGGTAAAGCAGAGATAGTAAGTATTATGTAAACTTAAACATTTCAAATCAATGATTATGATATTAAGTCAATAATACTTAAATAGGTAATAGGTAGTTATTACATTTAGAAAAACACTTAGAATTATATAAAATAACTACTATAACTAATAAAATTTAGCTATTTAGAATAATTTATTTACAAAGTAAGGTTTGTGTAAGAATAATATGGTTCCATTGGTGAAAAATTGAAAACATTAATGTAAATAGAGGATGCTAGAAAAAAAGGATTTCAGAGTATGAGTTGTTATAATAGATAAGTACCATGATAAAAATAACTTAATCTTTAACTTAAAACATTAATTTTTTCGTATTATTGTCAGATTAAAACTTTTTTTCTAATGATATATTATAATGATAATCAATGGTTTTTTATTTCAACAAACCAATTAGTAAAGCAGAAAGAAATCTGAGAACAGATTTAAATTTACTTGTGATCAACTTCCTATTATTTATCTCTGAATCCTAAAAAAAATATATGAAAAATGTTTATTAATTCAATTTATGGAAAAATGTAGTAAAGTCAATCTTAAGTAAACTTAACGGAAAGTTTTAATCTGTTTTTAGAATTCTTAATACCTTCCTCGATCAATCAGTTGAAATGAAAACACATCTAATGAGTTTGTCAAAAACATAGAAATCACGCCTTCAAACTTTTTAAGTTCATTACAAAGAAAATTGGACACTGTCAGAAGTTATTTAACTTATAAGGAAAAGTGAGCCAAGAACAAAAATATTTCAACAGTTCCTCATATTATGTAGATATTGAACTTTTTAAATTAAAAGTTATCTGTACCTATTATAATTAGAATTACAACCAAATAACTTGTATTAATTTGTATCATACAATTATTTATAGATGAGAAACACAAATTAAATAGTTTAAGCATTTGAACTTGTATGATTAAATTAATGGATATAGAATTATAAAACAAAATCATTACCTCATCAGCTCCATCATTCACCATAGCTTCAATAGCATTCAATACTAAGTTGGAACCTAAAATATAGATACTTGTTATTCAAAAATCTTAAACGCTAATTTAGTTAGGTTGTTTGACGTAAGGTAAAATACCGATATGCTGTTTTCGATAATTTTCATCCACTGCCAACATTGCAATATAACCTCTTTTAACTTTTCTGTGTGCGTCTAACTTACATACAATTGCTCCGACGCTTTTGTCTACGTCTACAGCCTAGAACATAATACAATAACGGACAAAACATTTTACAAGAATGTTTAATGCGCTGCGCATAATCAGACGTTATGCAGTTATGTAATGAACATTGAATACCACAAAATATTAAGTAAAACTCACAAGAAAACACAGTTTAGGCCAATTGTGTATGAAATAACGGTAAGTGTAAATTGAATATGGTTCAGATAGGTCTTTTTGTATTAACCGCATAATATCTTTCATTTGTTGCTCGTTTTTATAGCAAACATATTTGACACCGTTAATTTGTTGTAAACCTTCGGCAAGGTGGCTATTATTTACATCACTAGACGAACACGACGGCTTACATTGACTAGACGACGATGAGGAAGTCGACGACGATATAGAATTCAAACAGGGCAAATCGTTTTGCGCTACATCGCCGCTATAGACGTTATTTTCGGATATCGATAGAAGATTCACATCCGAAATAAGGTCGGTGTTAGTGTAAACGATTGGTTCGTTTACACGGTTGACGACGTCTGACAGAACGACAGTCTTATTGTCATCGTCTTTTGTGTCTAGCTCGTGGGATTGAAGTTGTACGTCTGCCATTTAGGTTACCGTTTAATCCCGGCATTAATGGTTATTATAACATATTACTCTTCGATCCGAAACGTAATGCATGTCGAAATAATATCAAATTTAGATTTTACTGATTTTAGACTCATAGTTCACAATGTTCACATTCATAGGACAACGAATTTATACACCACGACCACGAACTACGATAGTACGATATAATATTATTATTATTACTATTATCATCAATGGATTGCTATTGATTGTGAGTGTTAACACGTTTTCATGGAAGAAACGAGTCAAGTGGAGCTAAAATAGACGAAATATAACTTTAATAGTTTCCTCCATCGGCCAATATATTTTTTTTTATTGTTTTGTGAATATGGTATTGTAAAAAAAAAAACGACATAAATGTTTAATTCAGTTAAACTTCCAAAAAATCTTTAAAAATCTCTTTTTTTTTAAAACTTGTGTATTTCAACGCGAGCTTAGTACTACTAGTGCTATTAGAATTCGTCGGTCGTAAATTCCCAAAGTTTTAGATTGGAATTGGACTTGGACACATATATAGAATTGTATTTCATCATTATAAGTCGGTACTTATATGTTATATGGGTACCTCATAAAGACGTAAGTTGCTTATTATTTTATAATACGTTAGTAATAGTAATATAATGAATAAGAAGTTATTAAAAATGTTATTTATTTCGGTGGGATGTATTTAAATATTTAATATCTATATATCTGCTATTCTTGTCATATTTTATGCTATATTGATATAATGATATAATAGATAACTATTTTTAATCATAATTATCAAATTTGTCTCCACAATATAAATAATATATTAATTTAATTTTTAAACGATTTTTAATTGGCTCTCCCATTTAGAAATCATCACTGTTGTACATAATGTAAATAACATAAGTAATATTATATAATATAGCTAAAATTGCGATTCACGATCGATTATTAATTAAAAGGCAATACGCGTCTAATATGACCGAACACTGAGTTTAAATTAAAAATTAGTTTTATGGAAAACGTATAGGTACCATATACTTAGAAGGTAGGTACTTTACTATGAAAAACCAGGAAAGTTACTCTGCTGTAGGCTGCAGTACTACACGGGCGGATAGGCCATTTTTGGCCTACCGGAAAATTTTAAAAAGGGGCCCAAGAATTTAATAATATATGATATTAAAGGGCCCCATTACCGAAATACGAAGGGGGGGGGGGGCACCGGGAAATGTCCGGTTGTCCGGTAGGCCTATCCGCCCATGTGCAGTAGAATAGGTTTCTATTAGTGATGCATATAGTTATATCATTATGTATTTTTAGTAGGTATTATAGGTTTGAGTAGGTCACTGAAATGCACGTGTTAAATTATTGTTTTTTTGTTTTAACGTGTATATAATTAAGGAAGCTGAAAACGATGGCAAAGTCAGAAATTGGTGCGACGTGATCAATTGTGCGACTAGTGATAGAACAATATCACACAATCCCCTCCCACCCGTATTTATGCCACTGCTCCACTATTTCTATAAGGATATTCCTTGTAATTTTTTATATTAGATAAGTATACTTTTATAGATGGTTACAATACTAACTAATTTACATTTACAAACAACAGAAACATATTTTCAAAACAATTTGACTACGTATATACAGGGTGTCTCAGAAAGATCAAAAAAAAAATTATGCTAATCAAATGTATGACAAAAATAATTGTCAATATTATATAATATAAGTAAATAATTTAAGAAATATACTCATATTAGCAAATTCTCAAAAATCATATTTTTTTAAAAGTTACCGTTAACTTATTACGTTCCAAATAAAAATTTAACGAAAAAAATATTGAATTTAAAAAAAAAATTAAAAAAATTAACTCCTTAACTTAAATAAATCTTTTTACCATAAAAATTTTTCTTATAATCAGATTCACAAATAGGCTATTTTGAATTTATCCAAAAAAAATGTTTATCAATTTTTAAGTTTTTTTTTATTTTCAGTATTGAAAAAAAAAATAATATCAAAAATGTAACGTAAGGGTCTATGAATTAAATAGAAAAAAAAATTTTAAAATATTGAATACAACAAAAGTTCTTCCACGTGTCAAATCATCGTTATATATAGACACTCATCTGTATGAGTTGTGGACTGCCGTCTGCCATATAAAATATATCGAAAGTTTGTCAGCCCCCTCCCCATTAAATACGTCTCTGCACATTGAGTAAGGTTCGTAAGGCACATTGATCACTTAATTTACCTATGACATACCTATGTCAAAGTAGATTTTTAGATGGTAAACCCACCGTAAAGATACTGCATCCTCCAGAATATACGTTTAAACGTAAAAAATTACTATTACGTCATATTATTACATTACTTATTTGTATTAGATGCTTTGATTGACATCTGGAAATTAAATAATTATAAAAATGGAACAATAATGTGGGTCCCTTGATGTACAGTAATGTTTTAGTAATACTAAGTTAGTATATTTTAAACACTTCGACACCACTAGCTGCAGAATCTAAGCTGTATAGATATTAAAATATTTTAACCCCTAGGTTAGGTTAGCTTTCACTAAACGATATTATATACATTTTATTATTTTTATTTTTATTTATTGACTCGTTGATTAAGCACCTATGAGTGTATGACGTACATAAATCGTATTACCTATAGGTTAGGTATACACCGTACACGGAGTACAAACACTAAACACGTGTCCCTGACTTACATTAGATATAGGTACTCCTTTCAATTTTCATTGTAGTTAACCCACTACAATTATTTAAACTCCCTCTATATGTTCGATTAACCACTGCAATATTATATAGCCATATATGTACCTAGATACTTACACTCTCTCGTGCGTGTAGGTATACTATATACATATAGGACATAGGTAGGTACTAATACAGTTGTACATATCATAATATTATTACAATATCTTTTTGCGTGAGTTTCTGACAGTCTGACCTCCATCGGCCCCATCAGGTCTAGTTAGATTTGACGTTATAGTATAATATATATTGGCATTGGAATTTGGAAACTCATGATTTTCAGAACCTATGTTTAATTTTTAATATACGATAACTAAAAATCCGAGAAACAAATCGGACTTATTAACATATTATATCTATAAAAGTAAATTATAATATTATATTATTAATTGTTATTTAGTACCTAACTGAATCACCGAATCATCTTCTTATAAAATTTTGTACGATAATAATTGTATAATGTGTCTTTATTTTTATAATAATTCAAATTTGTATGAAATTAGAATAATGATGCTAGTTATTTTATTGTGATTTAAAAACATAACTCACAGGGACTTAAAAATGTAATCTAAAATTTTTACTATGTGCAACGAGTGCTAATGATGTTATTTTCAAAATATTAATAGGTGTTAATTTTAAGCTAATACAGTAGTTTACCTATAGACCCAGTGGCGTATTTTGGTTGATTTCTCGGGGAGTGTCAACATTTATTGAACCTCAAAAACAAAATGTTTAGTATTATTTACTAATGTAAAAAGACATTGAATTAATTTTTTAACAAATTAATATGTTAGGAATTGACAAGAAGTTTTACATTTGATACAAATAGTATACTATAAAATAAATGACAACACTAATGTACAATATATTAGGACTTTTTTTTAAATGTCGGGAGTGTCAAGACATGGAGGACACCCCCCCCCCCCCAAAAAAAAAAAATACGCCACTGTATAGACCTATACGATGAATTGTCTTACCGCAAGGTGGTATAATTGTCTCAAAAGTTAATAACAATACTTAATAATAGTTGGTAAATGTTGGTAATATAATAATTAATTATTAATCATTGAATATTTGAATTCAAATTTAACACATCCATTAGTGACCTACTGTAGCTTACCTTTTTTTAAATTTTCAAAATTTCATGTGGGGTTATATTTTCCGGAATTTTTATCTCAGGGTTATTTTTTCTCAGTGCTGTTCGGGGGGGATCTCAATCCACTCATTTCTACTATGAAGCCTCCATAAAAAAATAAACCAAAAAATTCATACTATTTTATATGACGTAATATTGGAACGACTTAATTGCTTTACCTATATTTATATTATATATTTATATGCGTACAATTTTTGGATTTT
The DNA here is from genome assembly GCF_037042655.1 of Diuraphis noxia. NCBI lineage: Eukaryota > Metazoa > Arthropoda > Insecta > Hemiptera > Aphididae > Diuraphis > Diuraphis noxia. Next base: position 5,057,314 of record NW_028301713.1, on the reverse strand, counting down.
ATTTTTTTTTTGGAGTCTACATAGGTCAGTGTTTCCCAATAACTGGTGTTCGATGTGCCGCTAAATATCATGAATATTAATAAACGATTAGGTACGCATAATTTCGATTTGATAAGTGAAAATATTTTTAACGATACTCTTTATCTAACATAAGTGATGCACTGTGCTTGTCAACCTTTCGAATACTTGAGAAACTTATAACGAAACCCATCCCAAATTCCCAATAGTCTCACTAGAACTAGATTTGTATACCTAACATAAACATTACTTAATCTTAATTGTACCTAATGGTCCTAATGTCTCTGTTTTTCTATATCGATAAATTTCAAGTTTTCGATAAATTAAAATATGATTTCATATGAGTTTTCCTAACCTAAACAAACACACCATTTTAAATTATTTGCTAGTAATTTATTACTGATATTGTACAAATATTTTGGTATTACTATGATGAAAACCTATGTTCTTAATTATTTCTTAACCTAATGATCTTATATTTAAAAAAAAATTATTATTTAACATATAATATAAGTAAGTGCCAAGTGTGGTAAATATGGGTTACGCTAGTGTGCCGCGAGCGAAAAAGGTTTGGAAACGCTGACATAAGTGGGTAGTTTTTTACTCTTAGCATTATTTGGACATTCCATTGAGTAATAAGTAATAAATTAATTTTAAACGGATTTGTCTTTTTTTTTAATAATGTGATGATATGATTTCTAAATAAATATACACAATAATGGTGTATGGTAATATTGGTTAATTATTAACAAATGATAATATCAGATTAACTCGACAGCGTCCGAATCACCAGAATAATATTATATAGGTAGATGGAATTTAATTTATCTCGTGTCGGTATGTAAATGAATAAATTGATAACGAGTTATCATTACGGTATAGTTGTTCTTTTAAGACTTTTTCTATCGATTTTCGCCGTCGTCTCTCCGACCGGCCACGGGCCACGGCCACACCGCGTCAGAGTGCTGAAGTGCACAACGTTTACCGTCTTGTCGGTCGTCGCGCTCATGTCCCCGTGCGTGATACAGTAGTTCGCGCGCGTGATAATAGCGTTACACTACACCGTTTTCGCTCCTGTCACTCACTTGAAACTCTCTCTCTCTCTCTCGCTCACAATACACCAGCAGCCTGCAGCTGCCGTTAATATATTTTCCTTTTTTTTCCACGTCGTTTTCGGCCGGTCCAAGGACTTCCGTGGCCATCACACCTCTTCGACGTTCGTACACAAGCACTACGACTTCTCTGCGCGTAATTATTTATTTTATTTTATATCCGTCACGTTGCCGGTCAGTAACACAGTTCGTGGTATCGATACCTATTGCCTGGCCATCGCAATAATATATTCACGACCGTTCACTGCTCAGTAGTCAGTAGTCCACGACACAGCTGTTCGTTCGGTCGTGTACGGTAACCTACGCTCGAGGAAATTTCAGGCAATATCACAGTGTCGCACCTGAACGTCCCGAACCCCATGTAGCTCGCGCCGAGACACGATACGCCCGTTAAGAGGTTTTCGATTTTTTTGTCGTAATCAATTCTCTTAATTTTTTTTTTCGCGCGCGCGTCAACTGACTGCGACGTCGACGACGACTACACGCTTTCCAACAGTAGACTACATTAATTCGTCATCGATCCGGCGACACAGTCGTCAGGCACACACGATATCATCAACGGTACCATCGATCACGCTGTTCTCGTCGTCCGAACGCAGAAAGTAAGTCACAATCGTAACCCAGTTATGAGTTATTTTTTTTTTCTCTTTAAGTCGTTATATCAGTTATCAGAGAGTTTTTCTCGCTTCTCTCGCCCGTCCACCTCCTCAATTGTTTAGGCGTTTTTTTTTAAAAATTTTTTTATCAACAATCCTGACCCTACATTGCGTATTTGCGTGATCAACTACAGTGTTGCAGTGGTTCGTGTTATCCTAGGTCAAGGTGACATTTACATAAATCATGTTGGACGATCTGCCTTAAAATTCCTGCCCCCCTGTTATCCCTTCTCCCCGCTAGCCTTACACATCCATTTGACCCACTCCCGTAATAATTAACTTACCTACCTAACCTACCTATTCATAAAACGGGTTTAAAATTTTGATTCTGCCTGCTCAATGCCAGATTAATTTATCATCATAATATATAATACCTACCTACCTACCTACATGTTTAACATGTTTACACTTTGTAGTTTGTATCATATTTTGTACTTTGGACCTTAAAAGCTGCCTATATCAGTGTGCTTTCTTTGTTTTTATTATTGTAGGTACATTAATCCATAGACCTATAAACAATGACTTATAACTCTTAACTATTGAGTGCATAGATTGCATTATGCATATTGCACCAGGTAAATGTAAAGAAGCTTTTTACTGTACCGACACCATACCATCACACTGGGACCACATACCAAGATAAATAAATAAAATTAATCTTGGTCCCTGATTGGGGACCTTTATAATAAATGATAGTGGATTAATGTTATTATTTTGAACTATCAAGAAACTTAAGAATTTATTTTATTAATTTATTCCGATTTCAAATGAGTAATTAATAATTATCTGATTATTTCTACAGTTAATTATTTAATAGTTTTAGATAATTGGATGATAACATACAATACTTCATGACATTTTTCAAACTTAAAATATTGCTCAATGTTAATTCCTGTAATCTAATAATTTTGCTTACATTGATAAAATAAGAAAAACTTCTAATTAATAGGTAGTTATTTAAATTACTCAATTATAAGGTTAATAGCAGTTAACAAGAATTTATGTTGAAATGTTATGTGAAAAAATAAATAGGTACCAAATTATAAGATAATCAATACATATTGTAACACTTATGTGATTTTAAATTAAAATGCAATTTAATATCAACCTATTGAATTGTTTTACCCCAATATTTTGTCTTATAATGAGAAAAACTGAATGTCCTTGTACCGCTTTCAATTGATGTTTGGCTTTGTACCAGAAAGTATGTTGGTTGAATATTCTATTTATAAAGTTACTATTTTATCTTGCATAAAATTATAGAACAAGCGTATAAATCTCGTGTACACAGGTAATTTAAACTTGAAATTCATACAATTGATGAATTTAAGAACAATACATACTATTAGTAGTTTAACGTCTAATTATCTCACTTTTTACACCAAGTTTTCTGTCTGGTAGATTATGTACAAGCCATGTATAAAATATAGGTATATCCAGATTATAATCATGAATTTTGTATTTTGCATGTTTGCATTTACAGTTTACACGATATATACATTTATTAAGCATATATCTCAGTATCATATTATGAATTTGTTAATAAGTTACCTAGGTTATGTATTCATATTTAATTTTCATTTGTTAGTTGATTTTGAATTATGTTATAGAATGAATTATTTACTATATACTCTACACTTCTACAGAATAACCATTTTTAGTTTATAAATAATAATAACTACAACAATCTGCAATGTACCTACTCTAAAGTCTAATTGTTTAGCTGCATTAATAATATAAAGAAATATTTTTCATTGTTATTGAATTTATTCTCCAGTCCCCAATAGCAAAATAGGATATCTTATTTTTATACTTTTTATAACTTACCATCCCTTAATAACGCTTTTTTTCTGATTATATTTAAAAATCCAACATTTGTCTATTTTAATGACGTATTATTATGTAGGTTACATCTGCTTGCATACAATGTGTTAATCCCACATTCCGTTGACCATTTAAAGTCATTACTATAAAAATATTTAAAATATTTGTTATAGTAATGACTTGATTGATCAAAAAAGTGTAGCAATATTCTGAGTAAGTTTACCTCGAGGTTTACCTAGAAATCTAATTTTACATAGTATCTCTTTGAAGCTTTGTGGCATAATTATTATTTTGTAATGAAATCACTTTTGTAAAATTAAATGATCTTACTTATTTAGTGATTTTTAATAACAATCAAGAACTTACTTTATACACTAAATTTTGTGTGGCAATTGTATAATAGAATTAATTTTAATTTGTATACACACATAAAACTTAAAACTTATATCACATATACACAGCATTGAATTGGTATGTATACAGTGTGATCACGAGAAGTGGAAACACTCAATAACTATGTGTAAGCTTCATATATTTCAATTTTGCTTTTTCGGCTAACTAATAAACATTATTATACACATTTTCAAATAATTAGACTATTTTTTTGACAGTTAATTTTGTGCATGCGCACAACAATTTTTTTTTTTAAATAGCATGATCCATTTTTGACCACAAATTATTTTTTTGGGTATTTTTTAATGAATTTTAGTGGTTGAATTTCTTTTCTAAGTCAAAAAATGACCGTGTTGTAGCAATTTGATTTTATGTTATTTACATGGGTATAACAGATTATAAAATACGTAGTTGGTTAGTAATATTGGATAATAATCTGCACACTCTCTCCCGACTTTGGTGGGAACGGGTGTGCGCCCGGTGCTCGTGGTCCTTAGACGACGCGCGACCGGTGGGTAAAACCATTGTATGTCGACCGTGAACCTCCACGGCTCACGTCTAGCGCACAGCACTAATGTGAGGTCCGTGGTTGTAGCCGCAAGGCACCAAAACCCGGGAGTCTTCTTCGTTTATACCAATAAAGTATTTCAAATATTTATGCATAAGTATTATCATTTTTATTTTTAAATCTACTAACATTAACTATTGAATTTGTTTAGGAATAATGCATCGAGCCCAGTCAGTTGTAAATCAATTAGTTCCTTGTGTGCCACAAATCGTTGGCAGACAAAAATTTGCAACATGGTTAATTGGACCTAAATCTAGATCTCTGATAAGAGCTACTCAATCATTACCCGTTACAGAAAATAAGTATTCAACTAATGTTAACCAAGAGCAATTTCTCAATGGTACTTCAGCTTCTTATATTGAGGATATGTACAATGCATGGTTAGCAGATCCTAAAAGTGTCAATGTTGTAAGTAAATATATTTAGAATTATTTAAAATGAAATATTATTTATAACTTACTAATCGTTAAGTATTTTTAAAGTCTTGGGATACTTTTTTTAAAAACTGTAATGCTGGAGCTCAGCCAGGTGCAGCATATCAGCCACCACCATCATTGTCTCCACCAGGAAGAAATGAAGTATTATTGTCTAGTTTATTACCTGGAGTACAAAGTACAACAGCTATTGGCGGAGTATTTAGTGAAAAAATGATTGACGATCATTTGGCAGTACAAGCGATTATAAGATCATATCAGGTATATTTTATGTTTTATAAGTTCAAGACTTTAATTTATGATTTAAAATATTAGATTAAAATCGTATTATAATCAGTAAATGATGAAATGTATTTATAATCATTATAAGATAGAATATATGAAACTACACAAATATATTGCATCTGGTCCTTAAAAATGTTTTCAGATAATTGACAAAAAATATCTTTATATCACAATATCCTCTTTAAAAGGTCATCCAAAATTTCTTACATAGTAATCATAGTCTACTGTCCACATAGTTTACACATGTTGAATGTTTTTTTGTATGTAGATCTATTTCACACTGACATATATTAACACATGCAAATTTAATCCATGTATTTTAGGACCTTGAGATATTAGGATCAATCCAACGTAAATGTAGTATCAGAAATACCAATATGGAATAATAAAATTGTGATATTTAAATTATATTTTTATAAAAAATAATAGACTTAAAAATTAAAATTTAATTTTCATATTTAATTTTAATTATTAAATAATTTAATTTAAACTTTTGGTATCGTATTTTACATTTAAAATAGATATTATTTATGTAAAATCTATTATTTGAATTATTTATAACATTTTAATATGCATTATTTGTAAAATATTTCAATATTTAATAAAAACCAATTGATATCATGTTCAATATTGATGATAATAATTTTAAAATTTCATTTTTGAATTTTTGAACTTTGAAAGTTTTGACTGATATTTTTCAAAAGTATGTCTTACATCTTAATTCATTGTAATAATATTTGTTTGGATAAGCTAGATTTTATAAATAAGGAATATATTACCTAAGTTTTATACACTATAGGTTCGAGGTCATTTTGTATCTCAAATTGATCCCCTTGGATTTACAAACGCAGATTTGGTAAATGCTCGCAAAAAAGGTAGACCTCATGATGTTGTTCTAAGACAACATTCAATTGGTAAGATTGGGCTAAGAATGTAAATAAACATTTAAGGTATTTTAAACAGTTTTGTTTTTATATTATCAGTACTAGTTTCTGGAGTGTGCATGTCTAAATTGAATTTTTCTCTTAACCATAAGTAACTGAATTGTTGATTATTTAACAAAAATACAATAATTTTTTTTAAATTTCATAATATAATAAAAATAATACATATAAACACACATCATGTGTTAGATTTTGTATTGATTTTTAAATTTAAATTTAAAAAAAATTATTTTTTCTTGAGATGATATAAGATTATAAGTCAATGGATTAAAAGAAAAATATTAAACTTAAGCTCGTGGATATGAAACTGATATATACTTTTTCTATCTATTAATATTTTACCACACATACAAAAAATTAAATATTCAAAAAAAATAATAAATGTATGGTATTAATGTGTTTAACAATAAGTTTGTCTAAAATTATTTGTAAAGTTTTTGTCATTGATTGGTTTTAAATATTAAACGATGTACATCAATATCAATATCAATTTACTATATGCATACAATTTTTAAATTATAAATTTAATTCAAACCATATTATAATCAGATATAAAATTATTAATTTTGTCTGTGTAATTTCAGTACAAATTAATAAAATACATAATTTTTAATTATATCTTATAATAGGTCTACATTATGTACAATTAAGTTAGGAACATGAAATTGGGTACTTTAACTATTAGTTTGTTTTGGATTTTTCTACTGCTCCTATATTTTGATAATTTACTAATTATTTGTAACTCTAAAATGTTTGATAATTAGCTTAAAATGTATCAATTTAATATGATTTCTAATTTTTACTAATATAAATTGTTTGTTTTGTGCTTTTTTTGTTTGTTGTCCTATTAGATACGAGGACATCATATTGCACGCCTCGATCCTTTAAATTTAAGTAAAGTCGACCAAGATGATAGACTTCCTCAAGAAATTTTATATGGTTGCTATCCTCCATTTGGTAAGTAGTACAGTTTGCATTGTACACTAAAATTTTAACTGCAACATTGTGTTTGTTTATTACATTTGTTTTATGACTACAGATTATAGCTGTTTTTATTTTTATATATTAGTGAAAAATCATTTATTAAAATGCATAATTTGCTTGAGGTTTTAACTAACTTTTAAGTTTAAATAGTTAATATCATATAAATACTAATGTATTAAGTAAAGATAAAGTTATATCACATTAAAACTTTCATTTAATTAACCCTGAATACAATATACAATCTATATTAGGTACTTTAATTATTATAATAACATTTATTAAATTCATTAATAACTTAATTTCTATTGCATGCATGTGATTGATTTTTAAACAATTATTACATTATATTTTTATACATTAGAAATGTAAGATGTTTATTCATTTTTAAATATATAAAGAAAATAAACACCAATAAATTAATTTCAAATTTTAATAAACTTAATAAATCATAAGCTGATAGCTTATTTAATGGACAAATGTATATTAATAACTTTAAATATTTAATTAAAAATGTCAAGTTTTGTTCTAGTGTTAGATACATTTTATTAATAATTAATACTCATTAAATTATATCTTACTATAAAAAGAAGATGAATATTTTCAAATTATTACTGTTAATTCTATATTGTGTTAGTAAACTATACATGATTTACATAATATAAATGCAAACAATTTGATTTGTATTTTTGAATTCTGCATTTTGTTATTAACACAAATTTATGCTGTTTCCTAGTTTATTAATACCTTATCATAAAATTTGCTTTTTGTTCATTGCTGCTTGTTTTGTCAATCTTGCCTTTTCATACACATTTAAAATTTAGCTTCAATTTTATGATGACAAGTTAGTATCTGAGTATTAAATTTCATAGTTAACCACAAATAAGTCCTTATTCCTATTTACTAATAAATAAATAATAATAATACATTTTATCTCAGAAAAATAATTTATTAGGAAAAACTTAATAAACATTTATTTGTTTATACAATAAGAAATCAAAGTTAAATAGATCACTCATGATTTAAATAGTTTTGAAAGTAGAAAAATCTGTTTTGTTTATAAGTCAATAAAACAATTTCAATAATTTGCTTAACATTTTAGATTGATAGTATAGTTAAACTTAGTTTAAATATTTATCAATTAGATTTTGTTTTAGTTTTAGTATTAGTAATAATTTAATATTTAGTTCAATTATCTCACTTTTCACTTACAAGCACTTATTAAAAATAATATCTTACTTTTTATTGTTTTTATAACCTAAAAATTATTTAGATATTCGATTTTACTTTTGATTATTTTTAATTTTTCTCTAATTAAGTATTTCTATTTTAAACCTAATTAAAATTTTTATTGATTTTTGGACTTGTTTTTTTTTAAACTGAGAGTTTATTTGTAGGCAAACCACCCGATAATACTACGTATTCTCAACACCTTCAGAATAAAGTAGCCGAATTAATGGGTATGTAGTAAGTTTGTGCTATTTATACATATATTTTTACTATTATTTATGCATGCTTGACATTATTGATGATTTTGTGTGTGTTATGATTGATTTTTAACTAACATAACTATTGATTAAATTTTGTATGTATGTATAATCTCAATATTTAGGTGCACCTACATTGAAAAAGATAATGTATTATTCCATTTTATTTTATTATTGTTATTATTATTTTAACTATTATTTATTTAAGTTAATACAATATCTTTGTTTCATTAAATAACAGATGAAGCTGATATGGAACGTGTATTCAAACTACCGTCTACAACATTTATTGGTGGCAAAGAGAATGCATTACCATTAAAAGAAATTTTGAACCGTTTGGAAAACACATATTGTCGTTCAATTGGTGTTGAATTTATGTTTATTAATTCATTGGAACAATGTAATTGGATTAGACAACGAATGGAAACACCTGGTATAATGGAAATGGAGAAAGATCAAAAAAGGCTTATATTAGCCCGACTTACTCGAGCCACTGGGTAATCAATTTGTTTTCTAGATAAAATAAAGGTTCAATGAAATTTCATTTCATCTAATTAATTTAACCTGAAGCTCTACTATATTCGTTATAACATAATTTATATTTATTTGTTTAATGTATGATATTTTCGTTTTTTTTTTTATTAGATTTGAATCTTTTTTGGCTCGTAAATGGTCAAGCGAAAAACGGTTTGGCTTAGAAGGGTGTGAAATTTTAATACCAGCAATGAAACAAGTTATTGATAAGTCTACTGAGTACGGTGTAGAATCAATTATTATGGGTATGCCTCATCGTGGAAGGTTAAATGTTTTAGCAAATATCTGTCGTAAACCTTTAAGTCAAATATTTACACAATTTGCTGCATTGGAAGCTGAAGATGATGTAATTTAATGTTTAATTTATGTTTAGTCTTATACAATCAATGATTACATAATACAGTAGTTACTCGATAATTCGAAAAACTCCATAAATCAAACTAAACGCTTAGTCCTCTGAGAAAACCTCTGTTAGAAGAAAATACATGTATTCCGGACCCCTCGATTATTCGAAATGTCTGTCAGTGGGACACACTTTATAGTTCAAATGTTTTTTTCCAGAATCTATAATTTGAATTTTCTTAAACACGATTATATGTATGATCATATGTAGTATAAAGATTATGTACAATCTATTTGACATACTGGTAATGAAACTAATAATGACGGTGATTAAAATATATTATCGTATTTTACCTATCTAATCTAAACTTAAATCATACAATATTACCAAAATAAACCTCTGCAATTGGTAAACAGTTGTTGAAATTGACTAAAACGTAGTTAGTTGGAATATGGGTTCTGTAAAGTTTAAGTGTTTGTTGATCGCCGACAGAAGAAAATTATCGCGGCAGTTGTAACAGGTGAAAAATAACATACAATTTTTCAACTCTAATTCGAATTGATTTCAAATTTTTTGCTTGGTCCCATGAATTTCAAATTATTGAGTGACTACTGTACATTAAAAATTGAACTTGTTTTAAATAAACATAATTTTTAGGGATCAGGAGATGTTAAGTATCATTTAGGTACATACATAGAACGTTTGAATCGTGCAACAAATAAGAATGTGCGTCTAGCTGTTGTGGCTAATCCATCACATTTAGAAGCTGTAGATCCAGTGGTTCAAGGAAAAACAAGAGCTGAACAGTTCTATAGAGGAGATGGCGAAGGAAAAAAAGTTAGTATAATAATTAAATTGTAATTTCATAAGTACAGATAAATAAGTGGAACACATTGTTATTAAAATATTACTAAAAAAAAAAATTATGAACTTTATTATAATCAAGGCTCGGAACTTTAGGCATTTGCATATTTGTCTAGAAAGTGCATATTGAAATTCTGATTCGATGCAAATTCGATTCATTGTACGTATAATTTAAATACAAAATTTGTTGCATAATTTTGCATATTTTGTTATTTATTGTACGAATACGCATATTTTAGGTTTAAGAACATTTTTATGTATATTTCATAGATTTAACGAAAACAATTTTTTTTTTTTAGAAATTTATAGTTAAACAAAAAAATATTAGATATATGACAACCAAAATTCTAAATTTAATATAATTTGACAAAATAAATTAATTCATCAACAGCTATTACTGTATTGCTTCTAAGCACTCAACAATAATATTATCTCTATACTACTGAGAACTCGTAGGTAATAGTGACCGCCGACCGGCCTGTATTTATTTTTTATCAACATTTACCACTGCATTAATATTTTGTACCATGATATGAAATATATATTGTAAATCGTAGGTAATTTGTGAACGATTATGTTTACAATTTTGCATGTAAAATGTATTTTGTTCAATAAATTGCATATTTTCAATTTTTTTACTGCATATTTTACCTCATATTTTGATGATTTTAACGCATATGTATGCGCATATTTGAGTAATTTTTAGCGCATAAAGTTCCGAGCCCTGATTATAATTATTAAAGAAATATTGATTTCTCGTCACTCATTCAGGTGGAGGTTGTTTTACATATAAATTTCACAATAATATTTTTTAATTTAGGTGATCAAATTTAAAATTTAAATATAAATGTGTAAATCACCAATTTTGTAATGACAAATATATATTTTATTTACTATAACTTTATATTACTATTGCTTTTAATTTAGGTTATGTCTGTTTTACTTCATGGAGATGCAGCATTTTGTGGTCAAGGTGTTGTGTATGAAACATTCCATTTATCTGATCTTCCCGATTATACTACTCATGGAACAATTCACATTGTTGTCAATAATCAAATTGGTTTTACTACTGATCCACGACATTCACGATCATCGCCATACTGCACAGGTAATGAGTTCATACGGAAATAAATATATTATTACATAAATTTAAAGAAACAATAATACTAGTGGAACTTGAGGTACATATTTATCTTATGAATTATTATATGTACCACGTACATGTTTAAAATTGTATTTAAAAATTATATAAATGTGTCATAAATAAAGTTTAAGTATAATATTGTTTTTTATAGATGTTGCTAGAGTTGTAAATGCTCCAATTTTCCATGTCAACTCTGATGACCCTGAAGCAGTTATGCATGTCTGCAATATTGCTGCTGAATGGAGAAATGTTTTCCACAAAGATGTTGTCATTGATCTTGTAATTATTTAATAATAAATAAATATTTGCGTACTTATTTAATTTCTATATTTTAATTAAGGTAAGTTACAGAAGATATGGTCATAATGAAATAGATGAACCGATGTTCACACAACCTATCATGTACAAAGTAATAAAAGAAACTCCACCAGTTTTAGACAAATATGCAGAAAAATTAATTGAAGAAAAAGTAGTTACAAAAGAAGAAGTTAAAGTAATGTTAAATATAAAATTAAAAATTTTTAAGTATTGAAAATGTATATGTCGAATTATTTAATATTTAATTTTCACTTTATTCTTTAGGATGTTTGGGATAAATATGATAACATTTGTGAAGAAGCTTACGCAGCTTCACGAAAAGAAACTACTATTAAATATAAAGATTGGTTAGATTCTCCATGGTCTGGATTCTTTGAGGGAAAAGATCCATTAAAAGCCTTAAAGTCTGGAGTAAAAGAAGAAACATTAACTCATATTGGTAAACGATTTTCATCACCTCCTCCGAATGCCGCTGAATTTGTTATACACAGAGGTACTTAAAAATTAGTAATAATTCATTTTTTTTTGGGGGGGGGGAGGGGTTATTTTTAGAATAAATTATTTTGATTAAAAAATGTATTTTATATAGGTACCACAAATAATTTAAAGATTCACTAAAATGAGAAAACTTATTAATACTTTAAATATATATAATTTAATTTTAGGTATTGAAAGAATTTTAAAGGCGCGCATGCAAATGGTTGAAAATCGTACTGTTGACTGGGCATTGGGAGAGGCAATGGCTTTTGGATCTCTATTAAAAGATGGAGTTCACGTTCGATTAAGTGGACAAGATGTAGAAAGAGGCACATTTTCTCATAGACATCATGTACTTCATCACCAACTTGTTGACAAAGCCACATACAGACCGCTGTGCAATTTATATCCTGATCAAGCGCCATATACCGTATGCAATAGCTCTTTGTCTGAATTCGCTGTGTTAGGTAATTATGTTTATATTTTATAAATGTACTCTTCAAATATTATTTTTTTCTTTTGTCATTTTATTTTGGGTATAATAAAAATATTATTGATTGAATTTAATTAAATTTTTTTATTTTTACATTTAAGGTTTTGAATTGGGATTTTCGATGACGAATCCAAATGCTTTGGTATGCTGGGAAGCTCAGTTTGGTGACTTCAACAACACTGCTCAATGTATAATTGATCAGTTTATTGGTTCTGGACAAGCTAAATGGGTTAGACAGTCTGGTCTTGTCATGTTACTGCCCCACGGTCTTGAAGGAATGGTAATGCATTAATACATTGTTATCAATATTGATATATAGAGCCCAGGTTTATATTCTTCTATAATTCATCTAGAATAATTTTAGTTATGAATGTCTATGTTTCATAATGTGTATATTTTATGGTTAATTTTTTTTCTCCATATTTTGCATATTTCTTGATACCTAGTTCCATAAATGTTGAATATTCTACAATTATTATAATAAATTATTAATAATCATTATAATTCTATCTTTTTTTCTTTAAAATAATTATATTTACATCTGTACAAGTACCTACTATTGATCGTAAATATTCTATGATAATGTACATCGATAAGTTATCGACAAATGACAAAAAATATTGGATTTTCTAGTGGTAAATTAATGATAATAGGACTGCATTAGAAATTTTTTTTCAATAAACCTTTTTATCCCTATATTTTAAGTAGTGTATTATTTTTACTCAAAACCATAGTTTATTAATTTTTGAACATAATAATTTTGTATATTTATTATATAAATCTGCATATTTTATAGACCTTAATTGCATATAAATCCTGGCCCTAAATGATGTATATGTGTAAATTTCAATGAAATATAATTATTTTTATACCTTCCAGGGACCGGAACATTCATCAGCCCGACTTGAAAGATTCTTGCAAATGAGTTCTGATGATCCCGATTATTTCCCTCCAGAAAGCGATGAATTTTCTGTACGCCAATTGCATGATATTAACTGGATTGTAAGTATTAGTTTTTAATTTAAATATATTTTTTTAACATGTCTTTTTTCACTATTCAGGTTGCAAATTGTTCTACACCAGCTAGTTATTTCCACATACTTCGTCGTCAAATAGCCTTACCGTTCCGTAAGCCACTAATTATAATGACCCCTAAATCTTTGTTACGTCACCCTGAAGCTAAATCTAGTTTTGATGAAATGACTGAAGACACAGAATTTTCAAGAATAATTCCAGAAAAGGGTACTGCTGCTGACAATGCGAGCAATGTTAAACGATTAATATTCTGTTCTGGAAGAGTGTACTATGATTTAACCAAAGCAAGAGAAGAACATAATCTTGTGGATACTGTAGCTATTGCACGAGTTGAACAAATATCACCATTCCCATTTGATTTAATCAAAAAAGAATGCGCTAAGTACCCTAACGCTGATATTGTATGGTCACAGGAAGAACATAAAAATCAAGGACCCTGGCCTTATGTGCAACCAAGATTTCACACAGTATTGAACAACACCAAAACTGTTAGGTGAGTTAATTTAAACATTTATTTAGGAATATAAGAGTTGTTGAAATAAAAATATAAAAAAATATGATTAAGGTAGTAAAATGAATTCAAGGCTGGGTAAGTTAATGATTTTTTTTAACTCAGTTAAGTTAAGTTAATATGAGCCAATAACAAAAAGTTTAAAGTTAAAACTTAATTTAATTATAGGTTAACTCAGTTAAGTTAAAAGTTAATACACATTTTTTAAAAATTTTTTTTCACACATACTTTGTTATTTTACAAACCCTGAAACCCAAAACTTATTTTTGGACTATAACTATTAACTATAGAACAAATGCTTATACTTTATACAGTATTTAATTGTATTTCATTGAACTTTTCATTTCTAAAAAAAAAGAACAGTAGTTACATATATAATAATTAATAAGTTATAAATACCTAAAAATAATGAATTAGTTTATGTTTATTTTTAGACTTCGACTTCGGTCGTCACTCGTCGATAACAATAATATACCCATATAGGTATAACCATAATGCCATATAGTCATAAAGGGACTATATTACCCTATTATTGTTACTTGATATTATTAATTTAATAATATAAAATCTTTTATTATAAACTATTTTCTTATGTATACACTATACAGGGTGTTTCTTTAGAATACAGAGTGATTGAAAAAATATTAAATTTTTAACTAACAAATCATGGTAAATATTTTTGACATAAAAATGAAATAGTGAAATGTAAAAAATTAACTTAACTTTTTCCGTAAAATGAAAATCAACTCGATAATTTCAAGTTGATTAAAAAATAAATATAATAAGTTAATAGTTTAGTTCATGAATATCCAAAAGTAACTATTTAAGTTAAAAAGTTAAGATAAAATTAACTCTTTAACTTAACTTTAACTTTTTAACTCATTAATGCCCAGCCTTGATTAAATGATAAATAGTAAGACACTCTATTATGGACAAATGTAAACTTATGTTTGGTAATTGTTTTATGGTCAGGTTTAAAAAATATTTAAATTAAATATATTTAGAGAGAGTATGCATAGGAAAAAACAATAGTATTTTGTTATTTGTGCAGGCCATCTATTAAACATTCTGAGGGATTTTTTTCACAAATATTTTCTTCTCGTTCAAATGATGATGTTATAAAAACAAGTTTATCCAACCAGAAAAATTCAACTCAAAGTATTAGGTGAGATTACAATAAATAAATATATTTTAGATTCTGGGTGAGCAAGAGGTGTATTGGTCTTAGAATTGTTGAATGATGTATGTTGTTGTTTTTTTGTCAGTCATAATGTTTCGGAGCAGTAAAAGTGATTTAATATTGTATGGTTTCTGGTAGAAAATTTGATCTAATTTGTATTTTTAAAAGTATAAAATTCTCAGTACTTTTTATAAATATTCAAAAAAATTAACTAAAAAAACATCAGATAATAGGAATGTTTTACTAGATTTTGGTAAAATTATTAGTTTTTTTTTTAATTCATAAGCCGATAGCCATAGAGAATCTAAAATTTTAATAAATATTTAAATTATAATTTTCTTAATATGGTTTAATATTTTGGCACTTTTAAAGTTGTTGAAAGATGTTAGAAATATTTGACTTCTTTAGATGTATTAAAAATTATACTTATACATTTTATTTTAGAGGTCGAAATGCTTTAATATGGGATCATGTAATTCATTTTCAAAAATTTTGATCAAGCCTGTTTTTTTTTTTTTCAATTCTGTCAGCTTCTATTTCTAATTACATTTTATGATATAATTTATAATTCTAGAACATTGGTGTTTTTAATAACATAAGTGAAAACCCAAAAATAAGTTATCTTAATATAAACAAAATATATGAACATAATATTTGGTACTTATTAGTAAAAAACAGAATAAATTTAAAAATATATAAACACCTAACAAGGTTACGAGTGTCTTAACTTAATAAAAATAAATCATCATGATTTTATTGTTTGTTCAATCTGACTTGGAGTTGTTTAATTTTTGTTAATAAAATCAGGTCACTTACAAAGCTATATGAAAAATATGTTTATTTATAAAATATAATTGAAAATTATTTTATTTGTTTTTATAGTTATGCTGGACGACCAACAGCGGCATCATCTGCAACTGGTAGTAAAATGCAACATTTAAAAGAACTAAAAGCACTTCTTGATCAGTCATTCGCAATTTGAAATTAGTAAATAAAACATAAATAATTAAATGTCAACATAATATCCAAGTATGTGGTAGATGTTAATATGTTAAATCAAATTCTCTGTATCCTTACAACATAATATGCTAACACTTTGTGTATGGTTAAAACTTATACATACATTGTATTAAAAATTGTTAATTTATTATTAAATAAAAATGTTATTAGTTTTTAATTTTATCATAGTATTTGATTTACAGTTTAAAATATAAGGTTTTGTTTAACTTACATAAATATTATTGATTTTAAAAACAATTTTTTTTGTTTTTAATTTCATGGACAGCTTTATCATCATACCTAAAGTTTTTAATATCTACTATAGACTTAGTTTTTTTAGTTTACATGATGTTCGCACAGCGAACTAAATAAATTATGTACTTATACCATTCAATGTGAAAGTATCTTTAAGATAGTAAATAATAAAATTGACTACCAAAAATGTATTTAGTTAACTGAGTCTTCAGTATTGTATGTTATGTTATATTATTATGGTAGTCGTTAATAATTTAAATAATTTGATGAATTTGTACCTACTACAGAAGTATTCTTTTAAACAATCACTAATGTTATTGACTTAATGCACCAATTTCCTATGATCAACTTGTATGATTAAAGCTCTATTGTGTTATTTGTTAAAATATATTTTGGTCCATACTACAGACTTATAATTTATGTGTTATGTATTTATATGCTTCACTTGAGTTCTAGGACATCCTGGGAAATCAAGTTTTGGACCTTCGTCTTTGAAATTTTAATATGCTTTTAGACTTGAGATCATCTGAGATGATTTTAGTATTATCTAGTAAGGTAATCGCCATTATTTTTATGCAAGTATACTTTTAATAGTTTATATATAAAGATTTATTGAACCATTACTTTGTTAATTGCATACCTATTGGCTATTACTATTTCTTGTACCTCTTGTGTTAATACAAAAAATATTTTTGTGTTCAATTTACAGTCATATAAATATTAAGAACGTAAATAGCAAAAAGATATTATAATCTTTTAATTCAGTATGAACTATGAAGGTCTTCTCTACACAGTAGATAGTTGGTAATTTTGTCACATTATTGATATAACTAATATTGGTAAGTATAAAACATAATATAGCAATCTTGTAAACATTTATCACTTTTTTCAGTTATTTAGAGTGATATTTAGGTATCATCGTTGAAATATACTTTTAGTTTTATCCCTCTAAAAGGAAAGACATGCGTTTAACTTGATTTTTTTTTTAGTAACATAAATTTAACCTCTGTGACATAGGCCATTGGGTTACAGTATTTTTAACTTGAAATTATTGATACTTATATCAAATGATACAAATATCAGACATGTAGGTACATGTAAATACTTATTTAAGATTTATAAAAAAAAAATTGACAGGATGCAGATAATAATATATTAGGTATTATTTATCATATTATATGAGCTATATGACCAAGTACTCTAAAATCGTATTGGACTGGTATATTTAGTATTTATGGGGATGGAACTTCTATGTTTAATATTCATATAAAGATTTTAATACTAGGGGGATTAAGGATTATAGATCCTTGGTCGCTTAGCATTGTGTCAAATTATTCCATCGTTCAGATGTATTAATATTATTGCAGTACGAATGTGATATCATAGAATTATAAGCTGATTATAATTGTCAAACATATAACTAAAAAACTGAACGATTTCGGTGTAGAAAAAAAATTAACATTCCAACAAACCCGTCTAAAGCAATTTATCCAACTGTGAACTGTCTACCCAGGCCCGTCGTTAAATATTCCCCATCCTTAAATGAAAATTATATTTATTAGGTACTATATATAAAATATTTATTTAATTTTACCACCTCAATTTCTTTAGAAAAATTTAAGCTGACCCATATAATACAGCGCATAACTTGCTTGTAACCTAACCTAACCTAACGGCAAGCTTGTGTCTTTCTCATCAGTCATCAACTAAGTGAACTCACCCAACAAGTGGTTTATACAAGGCCGTACTAAGAACGAATTTTTGGTGGGGAGATTAAACCCTTCAACACCCGGGGGGGGGGGGGCTCTCACACACACAAGTACGGCCTCGGGCTTATACAAAACTTTAGTATCGGGGGCTTAGATCTGTGAAAAAAAAATGATGCTATATAATTTATGTAAAAAAAATCATTTTCAGGCATCTTAGGTATTTATAAAACCTTTTAAAAAAACCCAATGCGGTATCAAACCTCTACATCATCCTCTTGAATGTGCCCTTGAAAGCAACCAGACTGGACGAATTAATTTAATAATACAATTAGACATTTTCTGGTAGGTATTGGATTAATTGCCAATTTCGGTATTTTATATTATATATTTTTAGATTTTAGTATAGTATAGGTAATAAATATTAATATTATATTTTAATTTTTAATGTCATAGATGATGTAGCAGAATATTGATATTACCTTGCTACTTAATTTGAGCCAGAATCAAAAGATGTTCCTATTACAGGTAGATTAGCCTATTATTTTACTAAACTACTTAAATATACATTTGTATTATGTACCAGCACCTATAATTACTCATTAAAAGAGAACTATTTGTTTTGTTGGATTATCAAAGGTAATATACATGCTATTATAATAGGCACCAGGCACCTACTTATTATATTGCCATGATGTTAAATGTTGTTAAAATTATGAAGTCAAATACCTATAAGATAGTAAATGTTAATAAGAAGTACAAAAAGCATATTTGCCCTATATTATTTTAACTAATGTCTTTATACATTTTTGTAAATACCTATCTCTACTCATCAAAAGTTGGCATTGCCAAGTGTTTGAAATCGATTAATCACGGGTTATGAATTTTTTCATATTTTTTCTTTTAGTCACACACTACACATATTATGACAAACATTGTTTTCATAATTAAAACAAGATCTATTAAAAGTGAAACAAAATTAATAGGTAGCTAGAATAATACAATATTTTTCGATGCATTTTATTCTGTCATATTGTTATAGGTATTGTTTAAAAGACATATTTCAATATTTTTTTTCGCATATTTGCAAGCATTTACTTTAGAGTTTGATGCCATAAACATCCTAACCCTATTTATCATTACACATGATAAAGAATCATTGATTACCTATTTATTAAACCGAAATGGGACATTTCGCCGTGGCCGTTTTGCCGTGGCCATTTCGCCGTGAGCCGTTTCGCCGTAGGGACATTTCGCCGTGCTCGAAAAATTGTGTATAAAACTATAAACACAAAATTAACATTAAATTCACCCTATATAATATAATAATATATTATATTATTATTGATATTATTGGTTTTATCTTAAAATGTCTACACATCGCCCATGGCCTTCGATGACGACGATCACGATCACAATTGTTGCAATAAAGTTTTAATCAGTTCTCATCTGGCGACACAACTCACAGTAAATTAATAAGCATATTAGCATAACATAATGGAATCCCAAGTGAAATCTACTCGTGGTCGTGAAATATTTGTATAATATGATGGTTTTATGTAGGTATGTTTATGATAATGTTAATTTTAATAATACAATATACGGTTTTGGCGTTGCCGTAATAGAATTTTTTGCAAAGCGCGAATTCATACAGGAAGAAATTACTACACAGTCATAAAAACTATTAATGTACATCATTGTCATGACTCGGAAGCGTCAAAAATCGAATTTTTTTTTAATTTTGAATATGACGAAATATATATTATAAATGAATTATTATTTTTTAGCAAATTATTATTATTATAATGACAAAAATATTTAAACACCACGTCGAAATGGCCCCGGCTAAATGTCCTCACGGCGAAATGGCCACGGCGAATTGTCCTAGATCCTTATTAAATATATGTATATACACGCAGGATGATTTTTTTTTAAACAGTATACAGATCATAAGATCATCACATTTCATCATTATCTCGAAAAGTGTTTATTAAAAAAATAAAATATTTTTATCGTTATGAAGTCATTTAAAACAAGATGTCTTAAAAATTAAATAATTTGTTTTCACTATTTTAAATCACTGTCGCAGTCGCATATTTTGAATGACATAATTTAATTTAATTCATATTTCAAAGCAGATAGGTAATTGTTTAGAGAACATTTTGATACACCTTTATGTACTTTTGAATAATTTAAAATTGAGTATTAGAATTTCCAAATTTGTTATTAAGTTGGTCCTTACTTATTTAAAGTTTTGATGGATGAAGCGGAGTGATGCACTGCAGCTGCACTGCGTGCAAGTAATAACTACCCCACAAAAGGTTGGTATACTTTACTCAGCTCATTCAAACTTTTAAATGCTTAACATGACTTATTAACTCATAGGTATGCGCAAGCCAATAAAATATGAGTGAACTGCTATATTGAGAATTCTGAATTATAGAGGATTCAAGCAGTGTTTGGATGAAGAAACTACAATATTATTTTAATTTATAAGATAATGCGTGCAACTGACCTATATAATATATTATACTCAAAATATAATATTATAATTCACAGTGACGGACACTTGGTCGAGAATTCCAAAAAGGTAACATGTGACATGCAGGTGCGGTGTAATGTGTTACACAGGGATGGCAAGAGGGGGGGGAATCAGGGTAGTTGCCCCGGGCCCCGCGATTTTAAAGTTATAATTAAGGCCCCGCAGTTCTTAAATGATATTTTATACTGTTCAAAGATTAGTTAGTTTGGATAATATATGTAGGTGATGTGACTATTATTTATTTTGCCCGGGGCCCCGCAAATCCTAGCACCGTCCCTGCATTGTTATTATGATGCGGGGAGGGGGGTCTGTGAAGAAGAAGTAAACCGAGATCATTGTGCTGTTGTAGGGTCTGGCAATCCGAAGCTTTGCGGTCGCAAGGGATCCATCTGGCATCTCGTTGGTGACGGCGGAAATCCCGGTCGAACGGCTTTTGCGGATGATCGACGACGATAAGCCGGAAAAACTACAAAGGGACCCACCAGGTTTTCCGCCGACTTACTTGCGTGCCGGTGGCGTTATCGAACGGCTCACACATTATTTATATATAAAGGACAAGCATGGCCTTTGATGTGGTGTATTTCTAGACGAGGCCAAAGGGATTTGATGACTGCGGATGTATATATATATATATATATATATAATACATTGAAGAAAAAGCACAAAGCGCCCACGACGTGTCCTTTGTACAGATGTCGTCGTCGTCATCGTTTACACGCCCGCCTGCAAAATTTGTTGTATAGGGATAAGTTTTCCACAGAGAATATTCCTTTATACATCGTACAAGGTAGTATATACTATGTGTATATATATATATATATATATATACTCGAATATCATATAAATATTTACTAAACGTTATTACACAGTTTTGATTTTTGTTATTTATATATGAACGATTTATGTATACACGTTCGTATGTATATATATAATTATATTACACAACGCTGGAGAAAGCAAATGATATAATAATAGTTTTTAATTCAGTTAAATTTATTTATTCTTCCTTTAATTAAACTTATGGACATTTTGAATACGTCAATAAAGTTTATAACTAAGTCAAAAAATACCATATCATATATTATCTTCGATCCATTTAATAGATTTTGTTAATTAAAAAAAAGTCAATAAGTATTAAAAAATCAGTAAAAATCACTTGAATAATAATTTAATACAATGCATTTGGAGGACTATTATAATTCAAACTTGCCGCGAATAGAAAAAAGAATTTATAATTTATAACACTTTTCTAAGTTATAAGTATAATATCTCAAAAAATAAGCATGATAATCAGTGAATAAATTTATAATTTTAATTTAATAAATTTTAAATAAATGTTTTTCCAGTTTATATCATAATTATATAATATATAATTCTTATAATTGATAATAAATGAATGACGCGCCATTTTCAGCTAAATTTGGATGTAATATTGGTCATTTTATACAACCATTGAAGTTTGATTAGTTTTAAGGTTGTCGGACGAGAGAAAAAAAAAAAACTATTCCGTTGACAAAGTGATATTATACTAATAAAATAAATATTAGAGATCCAAGAAAAAATCAAGTGTATCTATAAATTATTGTTATAAAAATTTGTATAGGGGGTGGAGTGGCCGAGCCGACTAAGGCGTCGGTTGCGACGCACGCAGTCGCCGGTTCGAATCTCGGTCACGGGCGGCATCGCTCTTTGGGCATTTCGTGATGTCTGGTGAGAGAGGCCGCCGGCCCCCAACCGGGCATGGCAGAAACCCACGGGTGCCCATTCAAAATTCTGCCAAAAAAACCCACGAGTTAAAACCTTACCCTACAGTTCCCCAAGCTAATGACCTCAGTTGTAGAAGCCTTAACCATAAAAAAAAATTTGTATTATGTTGAAAATAATAAATAAAACTTTATCGTCAAATTGAAATTGAAATAATTTCAACGACCCAAACAAAGTATGACAAGTATGTAATAGGTAATGCGTATGATGGATACCTTATACCTATATAATATATATAGTAGGTATATTTTAATACTATGCTGTTTTGTCCATTATTGTGATGGGAACATTAATACTAGCAGACGTAGGAAGCTTCTGAGGAATTTACATTTTAGGTGATTAATAGATAGTCGATAGATAATAATAATATAAAATCAATTTGTTCATATCTTATACTTTTGAATATATTTTAATATAATTATACAACAACAACAATAACATTATGTGGTCGTTATACAATACTTTTAATTAAAATCTACTTGGTATATGTATAGGTATTGAAACAATTAAATGAGCGTATTTAATTGATAAAATATATATTATAATCATATAATATTTTAGTAGCGTACACACTATTATTATATATAAATACGTTTTCATTCATTAGAGTTAATACTATAAATTTAAAAAAAAAAAATTATAGTGATCATGTGCGATTAATTCATTCGTCGTCATTAGTCACTATCAGCTGGTATGTGTGGGTATTGTCGACGATGACCCTCAAACATTCATAGGATTATCCGACGATATCTGTTTCTAGTAGTCCTGTGGAATGCAAAAGTACGGATTAATAATATTAATAGTATACAATTACTATTTATAACATCGTGTTAAACTATCTTTTTTCGATAATGGCATCATTCGATTTTATCAATAGGTGTAGGTAAAATAATATAAAATAAGTTTTATAAAACAGCCTTGCAGGATGCATAGATTATCTACTAATTACTGATACTGTTTAGTGAATTTATAGGTTAAGGATGAGGTGACTCTTTGTTGAACTTTTAGCATTGATTCTCGGTATACATGACGTGTTTATTATTATTATATTAACTATATAATAAATAACTTTTATATATTATATTATAATATATTAATAATAACTTCAATAAAATTGGTATACTTACAACAATGTAAATGACTAATTATAGATCAGTGAAATATTCAAAGTGTGTATAAAGTAGCCTCGCTTTTACTCGTTATTTTTGAACTTTAAAATATTATTCTGCTCGAATTATTAGCTCGAATAAAGTCTAAATAAGTAATTTATATGAAGTTGCTCTGATGTACTCGGTCAAATCACGTTTTTTTTTTTTTGGGGGGGGGGGTCTTCTATAGTCTTATATAGTGTCATAGTGATACTCTCTCTACTTAACCTCCCTTTAGCCTACTCGATATGGGTACTGTTCCCGCGGAAGTGGTGTATGCGTATAAAATTATCGGAAATGCTAGCTGCCCACGCTCGGATGCGAGGGTGCGTCCTGAATGACAGTTTTTTTGAAATCAAATAATTATTTCGTGGAACTATTTTTATTAGACATGTTTAATGTTACTTATCATATCCGCGTCCCGTTCATTCATCCCACTTTGTATGATTGTAATTTTTGTATACTTGTGCATTTTTTTTATAGTTTTATTCTATTTTTCAGAATCATTTTTCCCTTTATTTAATTAGTTAGGTGTATTGTGTCACATTATAAAGCGTAATGTATTTTCATTCAGAATTGTTTTATCCACACTATACTGAGTCGAAAATATTCATAAATTTAATAACCCGCTCATTGTATATATTACCTATTAAACAACCGCTGTAATTTATTTTTGATAACTATAATAACTGCAAGAGAGACAATAATTATTAATTGCGGTTGTCAGTTGATGTTGTATTAATACGTATGTAACACTGATATATGTATGAGTGTTTCTCATTAAATAATTTAAGATAAAATAAAATGTGGTGGTCATTGTAAGCAATGGTATGGAAAAAACGCTAAAAAAGACCATGCGTGTAATGTTATAATGGTGTAGCGAACTGTGACTTTAACTATATTTATCTATAAATCCATAATAATAATTAATTCCAAATAAACCACAGCCTTCCTCCCTGACTCCCTGAGGTCAATGAGTTGACGGATTACCACGTGGTTACAACGGTAATATACCATATATTATTTAATTGCGTTGTACCGTTACCGTAGAATAAATGCGGTCGGTCGACCTGCCGCCAGCGGCCATCGCTCGACGACCGGACGCCGCGGGTCGGCCACTTCGTAGAAGTTGGCGGCGGTGTTGGCAGTACGTGCTGGCCGCGAACAGGGCCGCGCCGAAGACGACTATGGCCGCAGTGATGGCGGCGAACAGTGCAACGGCCGCCGGGGCTCCGCGGCCACCGGAGTCGGTGGACGCAGCTGACCCGTGGTCCCAGCGGTCGCATGTGACCGGAGATTCGTCGTTGGGCGCACCCGGACAATTGACCACACCGTTGCATACGGCCCGGGCGGGCAGGCACAGGCGCTCATCTCCCGGACACAGGAACGCGCACTCGTCGTCGCTGTCGGACGTCCGCCGGGCGGTGCGCGGCGTCCCATCTGGGTTCCGCGGCAAGTGGCTCAGCTCGGACCACGCGATCTTGAACTGCGCTTTGTGCGGGTAAGCGTTGCCCACGAACCGGACGTGCACGTAGCGATGCGGCTGTCGTCGGCGTCGCCGCGATCGGTTGTTGTCGTGTCGCTGAGACTCTGTGCCGCCGGACGTCGGTGACGATTTTTCGGCGGTTTCTTCCACGTCTTTGGAAGTCAACAGCGGCAGGTCTTTAAGTGCCGTGGCGTTGTGCCCACACGCCGACATGAACGGGTAGTCCACCGGCCTGGACGGCAAGTACACCTCCAGCCGGCCGTCCTGACAGTCGTCCGACACGAAGTTAACCTGAGAGTTACATATAGTATTGGGTTACTATTATAGATAGAGTATATTATTAATATATTATAGTATTTGTTATATTACAGTGTACTTGCAAATACCTTCCTGTTTACAGTGCGGTGTAACTGTGAGATATGACAGAATATCATGTCTTTCGTATGTTTTTATGTGTTCCATTTGTAATTCTTTCTGTTACCCCCTGTATACATAAAGGAGAGCGGGGGAAAGGGGGAGAAATCGCAAGACGAAAATAAAATATGTAAACAAATTGTTATTATTTCACTTGCTGCTGTGTTGACAATATACTGTACAAGTGGCGTATATGATTTTTCTTTACAATTATATTATTATATTATATTTTAAAACTTTGATAATATTTATGGCAATATAAATCTATTATTTTAAATCTCCCATTAAAAGGAAATAACCAAACCCAAAGAAAAAGGGTGGGGCTTCTTCGTCACTGAACTTTGGAATAATATAATAATCAATCAACGTTGAAATTTAAGCCATCATGAATTACGGGATTATATTCAGTATTTACCGAGACAAGTCCTTTATTAAATATTTTAAATTGATTTGCTACAGCTTTTCCATAGCTCTATACTAATATAGACAAGTGCCCATAGATCCATAAATAGCAAATAAATGGATTAAGCGTCGAAATAATCTTGAACTATACAGAGCCACTTCAATGGGTGAGTTTTTTTTTCAAAAAAATATAAATTATATTTTAATGCATAATATATATGTATGCTCACTTAAAATGGGTACTTGTCGCGCTTTTTGTGTCTATACCGATTGTTTTTTCCTTATAAATTTATATTGAAAGATCGTTATAATAAAAATAGCTATTTCTAAATATAAATATGATGCATTAATTATATATATTTCGGTGTTTGATAAAACTATAAAAGTATAAAGATAGGTTTAAAAAAATAAAATATTTTCACTAACCTATATAGGTGCTCAAGTGTTTGTTTAAATCGACTCCCGAGTCTACATCAGTCTAGAACAAACGGGTGCAGGTAATTTCACAAAATTATTTTATTTTTTCTTGACCACAGGTCAGAAAACTCGAGGCATTTGAAACAACCTCATCATATAGGCACAAAAGTGGGGCTGAAGATCAGGTTTTTATTGGAAACTTTATTGACATTTATAATGTGGTGTACCTATATGTATTACATTAGTTTTTTGTGGGGACTATACAAAGTATAGGGAGATTAACATCCCCCCCACCAGCACACTTATTTGCGCCCCATGAACCTCCTCCTCGAAGACCTGGTGCATCGCTATAAAATCCCCGCTAAATTCGACATTGCGGTTAATGGTACCGCCCACCTTTATAAGTTACCTGATTAAAATGTAACCACAAATCCCGATCCTCGTGAACGCGTATCTCCCAAATGCATTCGAGTGTCTTCGGTGGTTCTACAAATCCCATGGCGTCGAACCGCGGAAACACGAGCTCACCTTCGTCGACCGGCTGTATTACGGACGGGCCGCACAGGGGACCGTGCACGAACTCGTATCTGGCCTCGAACAACGGTACGTCGTACTTGAAATAGCTGAGGGCCGCGTGCTGAGGGTTCAGATTTAGCTCGACGGTCAGCGAGTTGCCGGACGAGACGAATTTGATTTCGGCGGCGTGCTGGTCGGACGGCGCAGTAGTTGTTCTCGTTTTGTTTACGTTTTTGAACAAACACAGACCGTTGTGCGTGTTCGATTGATTGATAATCGTCCGGTTTAGACCAAAACCTGCGTCGATCTCTTCCGGCTCCCATACCAGCAGCTTGTCGCGTTCGCTGTACCAACAGTCGTTGTCCTTTTCAATGGGCGTCCTATAATTGTGGTCCTGTAAACACGCGTTATTTGTAATTTGGGCGCTCACGCGAAACGGTCAATAGTTTACGACCATTATAATGCGAATGAAAGTTTCAATCGATCACGTAAACATGTAACATAAAACGGTGTACACTTATATTCCGAAGTTTAGTATTTGTATATTGTATGTTTGTTTTTGATGCACTTGTATAATATAATATAAACAAAAATCGAAACATTTTTCGCAGTAGAAATCAAATACCCGTCGTTTTCTGGCATTATTTACGATATCTATAATCTATTTTGAATAATTGTTACGCATAATATTATGGTATAAACTACGAGATAAAAGTTAATTACCATATCAACTCATATATATATATCTATAGTATCTACTATTAACGTCTCGTCCAAGACAAGTAGGTCGGTACAACGTACAATAGACGATTGTATACACAGCTAGTATACCTAGGTGCAGAGCGTGTTGCGGAAAAGGGTTATGTCAGTTTGACAGTTAAGATTTACGATACAGAATTCCAAAAAAAATTTTCCATAGATAATATAGACGTACCAAAGTTGTTTGACCGAAAAACGGATCGATTTTTTTCACTCTAGAATGTTTTGAAACCTCACAATGTCAAAATCTAGCTTAATACTTTAGATCGTCCAACACCGTTAAAAACTTATACATTTAACTGATTTTTTGGATCGCTTGTGACATAGCCTATTACCTCCCTAAATATATGACTAGGAGTTTCCACAACAAAAAATCAGAACATTCTAAATTGCAGCTGCTTATATGCTGTCAGTAATAACCTGCATGACTTAAAACTTTGTGTAGGTACTAAAATATAATAAAATATATGCATATTATAATATACATTTGCACTAAAAAAATTTACCAACAATTGTTATTTTTTTGTTTGTTTTTTATTTAGGAATTATTTTCATGAACTAGGAAACCTCACTCTGTGAGCCTGCTAAATTATCGATTTCTAAAGGTATAATAATTATAGTAACGTATTTATTTATACAACGCAATATTACATTATATTCCATATTATACTACAATTTATACGCATTTATGCTGAGCATTAATTATGGAAATATAAATGCCTTAATATCATCGTAACTATATGTAGTGGAAAGTTCAAAGTGGCAACTATTACGGACGGACTGATATATGGACACAATGAAGATAAAATTCATATAAGGTAATCTAAACATATATTTGGAAATTCAAAACTGTATAATTAATAAAAAATTAAAATAATACGCATTATATTTTTTGTAAATAATATTTTATCACAGCATTTTATGTTTAGTTTATCTTCAAATAACAATATTAAACAGGTAGGTATTGTACACAGTAAAAATTACCAATTACCAATAAATCTCTTGTAGGTATATTTCAAAGTTATTGTAATAAGTAATAAGTAATTATGCCCTTATAAATAATAATAATATAGTGGTGCGTAGTGCATGAAAAGTATTTTTAATAATTAGATTTTATTTTTTATTTGTCGATTTACATATAAAATATTCGTTTAGGTACATGTATAAAATATTTAAATACACAACATCAATCAAATTTGGTAGTATATGCAAAACAAAAGCAGAAGCTTGTATCTCTACAGAACACTTCTTAAGAATTAGAAAATATGATCTTTTTAAGTATAAGTACCTATTATTTGTTTGAAAGAAAAAATGGGCAACCATGTTTGGTGAGTCAACCTGTATAATATGTATATAGGTAATGACATTTTTTTCGTACTTATATATGATCATATACAGCATGTTGGTACGTACAATTTAATTTATAAGATTTATTTAACGAAAATAAATACCTTGAATTTAATCGACTCAATTCTCAATACAATGCGGGCAAATAACCGTACGTCTGTTGTGAACTTATAACGACAAATTATTGGTTGAGATTTAGCATCAGGATCCGTAGCCGTTCCTTGTCTTTTATAGACCAATGTGTTCACTGGTGATCTGAAATATCCGGACGATGGTTTCCAACTAACGAATTCTTCGTCACACACTGTATCTGGTATTGCCGTACCGAATTTTGTGTCGTTAAAAAAGTCGTAGTGAGCCCAATAATACAACGACGACCTAAAAAGAAATTACATCTGTCATGCATTGTTTTATTTATTGAAAAAAAAGTAGGTATATTTTTATATAGCCTCGATCCACATTCTTCTTCTTTTTTTTAAATTCATTTCAATCGTAAAATTATTATGATCATATATGCCACTTGGGATGTTATAAATATACTACTATATGTATATTTGTGATGATTAACCAATAACGAGTGGCCTGTTTCCGGTAATATCATAACAATTAAATATATTTCACGGCGGTCACCCACTCATCTGAGCAATCATCCCAATGATATATGATATCCCTGATGATTATCTATACTATATAATCATTATTCTTACCCCGAATAACTACCGGTCTTGCTTTCGAATCGGATAAACATGGAATTTCCCGTTGATATGAAATCGTGTTTTTCGGCCGGCTTGGAAAACGTGTCACAAAATGTTTTTATGATTCTCGTATCATCTGGTTCTGCGGAATCGTAGAGAGTTAAGCTTTCCCCGCAGTCGCCGGTCCAGTCACTCGTCACAGGACTCTCGATGCTATTGACTCGAAAACTGAAATGTGAATATGTGATCAGGTATTTTATTAAGGTCACATCTACATTATTAATTGCAATCGAGGATAATAACATGTATAGTAGAGCATCACGAGTTTCTATGCAAATCACATATTATTTTTCTTTAAATTTTTTTTTTTGCTTTTTATCAGTTATTTTCACAAATCATCATACCTATAGTTTGAATATAATTGTGAAATTTGGTAGAAATATTAAAAATAATTTTGTTGGCATTAAATAATAACTGAAATAAAAATAAGATGAATAATTGATCACGATTTACGTTGTTTTGTATTTATTAATTAAAATTTTAAAAATATATTAAGTTGTTCGGAAAATTCTCTACATTTTTTAAAATTAATTATCTTAGTAATTAATAATTAGAAGCTGCTTAATTTGTAGATTTTAAATTAAAAAAAAAATTCTTGCATGTTTTATGATTTTTACTGCATATTATATTATACGCCATATTTCGACACTTTTTAGTGCATAAAAATCCATGCACTAATTATGAGGTAATTATTCGGCCGGGTGAAAGTCTGTTTAAATAATCATAGTATATCATAGTAGGTAATGAATTATCGTTAAAAAAAAAAATTATTCTACATGCAATATAATATTACGTTTAGAGCGAGTTGACATACCTGGGAAAATAAACTCGGACTACTTGATTCGGTAGCCCTAGTAAATGATAAGTGCAAGAGGTGTGCGGAGGATACCAGTGAGCGATTGACATAAATATCCCTTCTGTATGGTGATCTCTGCTCAAATGTTCACTCGATAATATCCAATTGCAAGTACCGTTTTTTTCACCGGCGGTCTGCATGTGGCCAGGCATATTACCAACGTTAAAATGAAAGCCGGTATTTAAAAGTGGGCCTATATTTAAATAAATATTAAAAAAATTGGGAATAAGTTTACGAAAACTTAAATTACCTATTAATTTATATATAGCACAGAAGTATTAATAAAAGAATATTTTTGGCGAATTTTTATAATTTTATAATTATATTTTTGAACACTTGACTTATATTTAAATATTTATTTATATGACCATATACTTATATTATTGTAGGTCACGCATAAAACAATACTAAAATAATTTATATATTATATTTATCTAAAATTATAGTCTAGCTGGTCTGTGGATACTTTAAGCTTTTAAAACGAATAGTTTTTCATTTTTATAAGGGATTATAATATAATATACGACCCAGTGTCTATGATTATAGTTTATAATGGCAAATAAAATTAACTTTGCTTGAAATATTAAAATATCATATAATATATGAAGTAATAGACATAAAACTATTGACGTTTATTCACACTTTTAAAACGATTTTTAATGGAATAAATTCAATTTTATTGTTATTGCAGGTAATTATAATATAGTAATTACCTACCTTCGTTAAAATGAAATATTAATGAATTTTCATAGTTTTATTAAATTTTAACATTCTTATCTTTTATTCATATTATTTATAATATGTTAATATTTTAAAACTTTCTTAACTTTCTTATTATGTTTGGTGAATAACAAATTCAAATTAGGCCTCAAACTATTGCTATTTAATATTTTAATCTAAAGTTTTAAAAGAAAATGATAATATATTAATTTAATTTACTACATATTTTACAACACACATATAGCTATATATTATAAATTATAATCTACTATTTTAATATAGGTACATATTTGTTTCTCTACCTATTATACTTTATTAAATTTAAATAGTTGTAATTTATACACCATAAAGGTGAGGGTATGTAAATTAAACGATTAGATGGAGAATAATATTTTGCTTTATAGTTTTATACGAGTATTACTTATAAACTTTGACTTCAAGAATATTAATTTGTGAATTAATACTTTTACAGCTATATATATAGGTGTCTATGTATTATAATTTAATTTTAGTATAAAATTTTTAATTTGACATTTTGTATAATGCGTCTATGATTTAAGACTCAAACAGAAGAAATGAGAGTCTTATCTCTTGTGTCTTATTTAAAACACTTACTTCGTTTATCAATGCAATGATAAATATTATATTATATTATGTACAGTTTTTTTTTTTATTTCTCTATACATTATATACTATGTAAAGTAGTGATTGGATTATGTTATATTTTAGTTAATCATTCTTTTTGTTACAAAATAATTATTATTATAGTTCGCGCTTCGTTTGTTTTGAGAATTAGTTTGGTCATCGACACAAGCATTATTGTTTAGTTATTGATTTAAAAATGGTTTTATTGGGATAAAAATTAGAAATTAGTAATTACCATATTTTATATTATTAAATACTATAAATATCTGTAATCGACCAAAATAATTACCAACAATAAAAGCTTATAAAATCGACGATTATTATTTAAAATTCGCATACCCAAGTTTAATACAGCCATACATAGGTACCTACTTGGCCGATATAGTAATAGTAAATACACATTACATAACTAATTACCTATTTAATAAAAATAACTTGTATTTAATTAAACGTTTTAATTTAACTGTCAAAAATACTCGATATCATAGATTTTATCGATATTATAGATGATTATAAAAAATTGTATAAAACCGTACCTGCTGTCGATGTAACAAACTCCACAAATAAGTCTTCACTCGTACCAACAATTGAATGTGGAAATTTTCCCATTCCACAAAAAGTTCCAATCTCTGGGCTAGATGCATTTTTACCGTCATATATTTTTATATAATCATAAGGGCAATATTCGGCTCCTTTAACATATTTTAATTGTTTGATATTAGCATACTGCAGTTAATATATGTACTTTAATTGGAAACTAAAAATATTAATGCATTGTCACTATAACGTATAATTTATTATAATGCTGACAATGCTGTTGGCATTCAATAATACGTTTTGAATAAGTACTTCGAACGGCGCAAACAATACCTACATCCATTCTAATATAATATTATTTATTTTATCTTCACTGTGGGTTGAATATTTAATTATAATATATGACATCATATTGTGTAGGTAGACATATAGGTTATCAAACTGCAAATAAATTCAATTTTTGCTTTTGAAATAAAATCGTTTTTTCATATGATGTAAGTATTTAATTTATATGATAATGAAATAACTTTATGATCATTTCGTATGTATATATATTTTAATAATACACATATTTTAATAAAATTGCTTCAATTTTAAATTAGGAATTTTGTTGACAGACATGAATTAAATTATGGCATTTTAATCCAGGTTTTTGTTTCTTGACAAAAAAAATATGCATTCAACCGAACTGAATTAATTATCATAAAGATGTACAGAAACTACAACAATAATTGGCCCCTCGAAATTTTATGAACAGTTCGTACAGATAAAGGTTAGTGAAAAATAACAATTGTGACAATTTACTAATGGTATTATAGAATGATTTAAAATCCCTAGATGTGTAAAGTAGGTACCAATAAAAATAAATGTGCTTTTTTTTTTTTATTAATTGGTTTTATGCCTTTATGGTATATTTTATTATACTCTTGGTGGATCGCTATAGTCATTAGTTTTACAATTATTATTATTTTTTACTCACTATAATTAGGTTTTGTATGTTTGAGAACCATTGTAGGCTTTTTTTTTCTAGAAAACGGTTTTTGGGTAGGCGATTTCTATATAGATTTGTTTATTTAACAAAAACAAGTAGATACTATTCAAAATTGTAATTTTCTAATTATTGCCCTAATAATTTCCTAAAAATTCGTCAAAAACTGTGAATATTATGAGGCACTGCTAAGAAATGATAAGTTACTTTTGTGCGAGTCAAACCTGTTCAGAATTGTTTTTCGAAAGTTCAATAATTTCTAACATGCATTTGAATTATAGAAAATATTGTATAACTGCGTAGGTAAGGCAGGTAAGTATAATAAAATCTGTATTATTGTATGATTACCTGAAGTAATCGGTCTCATTGGGCATGTAATTATATTTTCACATCGCTGACCGTCTACGTTGAATTCTTCGTTTTGTATGTATAGACGGATAAACGGATTTTTAGTATTCAACCAATAATTGCACTTGAGATTCCTCGGATAGACTCCTGGATACGCTGGACTTTGGACATAACACGTTTGCAGTCGACATTCTTTAAATGTCCTATCACAATAGCTCCTTTAATCAATTTAAATAAGTTACGAAAAATTAGTGTGAAATATTTACGAGAGTATACTTAATATAGGAACCTACTATAGATTACGACTGTGGGTCATAAATTTTAAGTATTGGAAATTTATTCATTTTCTTTCCTACTATACTATAAGTTATTACACAGATATAGTTATTAATTATTAATAGTTTTTAAGTTGATATTTCTAACCGGCACCTAATTGTAAGAAAATGCTCGGTCCCTTGGAAATTTTAAGAACAACCATTCAATTAGGTGTATTAGGCAACCAGTCGTCAATAGAGTTGACAATTTGAAGTTATTATTTCTTATCATTTAACTATCGGTGATTAGAAGTTATTTCAGCATCACGATTGATCGTTCTCAAAGTGTACACTTTTATCATGAATAACTAACTACTATAAACTTATAGCTCGTCCCATCGAGTGGTTATCGTATACATATTGTTTAATTTATCTTCGTATCCTATCGTATTTCGAATTAATTTAGACTAAAGGGGGTTTTTATTTTTTAAACTTCGAATTACCGATAAATTAAATTATTTTAAAAACTATTTAAACACGAACAGAGACGATAATTAAAACCTACTTACAATACTTATACATTAATATCGTTATTTATTGGTTAACATATATTATAGTTATGTAAATATATAATATACTAAGTACTGAATATATTTTCTTAACGATTAACGAATAATATATAAATTTGAACATGACCGTTATTTTTTGGTAAACGGAAAATTGGTACGGTTATTGTGTTTTGAACAAAAGAAATGAAATAGGCGGAATATTGGTACTATAAAATATTTTATTTTCAGTGGTTCAAAAAATTAAATTAAAATAAATATAGGTATGTTCAAAAAATTAAATTTAAATGAATATATGTTCACAATTAATAGTAATATGATAGTCAAAAAATGTGTCCGAAATTAAATAATTCATAATAATTCAAAATTAAATATAAATTCATAATAGTTCACAATAATTCACAATAGTTTCCCTATGGTATTTAAAAAAATGTCCATTGTAATTTCATTATTTACGTAACTGGTAATAGTTTCATGAAGTTTATATTGAAGTGAAGCATATTTTTTATCTTTTTTTCGACATTTTAAATTATTAAGTTGTTCATGCCGTATACTTTCAATTCGCATCATAGATTCATCTTGTTGATTCATATTTCTATTTCATAGTTTAAGAAACCCTGGTTTTTAACGACCGTACCAATATTCCACGTTCAAAACAACCATACCAATTTTCCGACAATCTATTTTTTAGTATCAGAATTGGTTTATCATAGCACAAACACTACCCAATAAAATTGTAATAAAATGAAAATAAAATATATAATTGTTATTGTTCTAACCCAGGGTTCAGCAATCCTCTTCTGTTTGGGTAGAGTTCCGGATGCTGTCCATATCGTAAGTAAACTTGAGTTTCTTGTTCAGCTCTAGAATCGAAACTGTAATACGTTTGATCTGTAAAGTTATTTGTCTGAAAAATAACTCGAACTGAACTCGTTTCCGACAAGAATGTTTGCGGTTGTTCAATTTCGCCACAATACGATCCCGGAACTTCTTTTTTAGATGTAATGGTTGCGGCATTTCCTTTGCCCGCATGATCAAGTATCTAAAATTGAAAAAAAAAATAATTTAATTAACTTTACAGCCCAAAATACCTGAATATTAAACAGGGTGATTCGTCAGTTATAACTTATAATAATTGACGGTCATCTATTACGTGTTATATTTGTTGTTCATTAATGTTTTACATTCTTTTTTACCTATATTTTCTAATTATATAAGGAGGATGCGATTTTGGCTAAGTTTGATAATCTTTAAGATCTTTTGACCTTTGCGGTATACTGTATTTTATATTATTATAGTTATGATTGCGCTAAATTATTTACAAATTAATAAAAAAATGACAAATAATTTTGAAATGTTTGATAATTAAATGCATTCCAGTTACATTTATAGTTCAGGTAATTGACGCTCTATTTATACATGATGGGTTATGGCCTATGGGTATTGGGTATATCGTATATAATATGATGTTATGCTTTTATACATGCCTCGAGCCTCGGCTATACACATATAGTATTTAGTATAATTAATAATTATCTAAAGTTTTCTCATTAAATATATTATTTGAATTAATAATAAGAAAATACAATCAATTGAACAGATTACGCCTACATTATTCATTTTGGAGTGTAAGAATTTCTTTCAAGATTCTGATTTACGCCACGTGTTAACATTTCGCTAGTTCGGCAACTCTGCAAAATAAAATACCATTTGAGTGAATTATTGTAACCCTCGAGGGAGACATAAAGTTCACAACTGTTGAAACTTAAAAGAAACTATCTGCAAATCTACTAGAGTTCACGAATTATTTATTTCCTTATCATGGGACATTCAATAATTTATTCGAATTATTTGCGGACCGAGATTTTTTATACGTACTTGTAAAATATAATATAGTAAGTACATAATACATTCACAAAATATTACCACATAAATAAAATGATATAATATTTATAAATCAAATATTGAAACTTAAAACATATTTTGTGATTATATGTATAAAGAATAAATAATTACTCAATTCGTTGTAATTTTTCGTTTTTTTCAATAATACAGTTTTGGTTTAAAATACTTTATAGTTGCATAAATAATTTCTATTTTTCTTAATTGGGTATCATTTATATATTTATATATCAATAAAAAAAATTTTTCGCATTGAATCTTTTGACTTTAATAATTTAAATCACCGACCATTTATTAGTTGAAAAAAACTTGTGTATTATTAAATACATTAAAATAAAGTAAAGCTTAAATATAGTATTTCAAAAAAATTATTTTAGTAATTTGTTGAACAATGAGTGATAAACATTAAAAATTTAGGACTATGATAATATATGAACAAGATCTCAAAAATTAGCATTTTATATTGGAGTTGATTCTTTTGTAGCAGAAATGCACTCAATAAATTTTATGAGAAGTCGAGTTGTAGTTATAATTTTATTATTTATTATATTAGGCCACGGGTGTTCAATAATTCGTCTAGCTTGGTCTGGTTCATTATATTTTATGTTATTTTTATATTGTTATGCATGGATTGATAACTATTTATAGAAAATATTTAAGGTTCTATATAACATGTACTCAAAAAGAAAAAACTACACCTTTATATAATGTAAATTATATCCAGGTTTGCCTAAAATTAATATAATATGCTTTATAATATAGATCAGACGATTCATTCCACTAAAAACCATGTACATTTTTTATTTATGTATTTTTGACTTTAGTATGAAATGGTTCACAATTGAACAATAATTGAAGGACGAAGGTTTATATTGATATATTTATTATTTTCCTTAAGTTTTTATACATTCTATGAAAATGTGTTACATATTTTATTACTAATGCCAAATATTGATGTTGATGATATGTGTTTTGATGAAAATTAAACACAACGTTTATGTTGTAATAGACATTTTTTTTTACAGAGAAAGACAAGTGTTTAAAAGGCGTGAGAACATTAGTTAATAAAATATAACAGAGCGACAAAGCACTTGACTTTCATTTATCTTTCAACCGGCTCGTACCCGATAATTAATTTAAGAATACACCAACTCACAAAGTTACAACTTCTTAAAGTTTAGAGACTAAAATCGTCCTAGTTTAAAATATTTAAATGTAAGTGTCTTTTAATGTATACTACCCCCATAAACCAAAATAATCATTATATTTAAATGTTACTAATTAGATAATATTATCTAATTAAAAATTCTTGATGCCAGCAAGCAGAAGAAGAAGAAAATAATTTTATCAGGTATCTAGTAATAAACAGTATGTCAAAAAGACATTAAGTATGTTAAAAATAGCGTAAATAATTATTCTGACCGATTACTAAATTAAAGTACTACTGTAACTTTAAACTTACTAATTAAAATTAGTTAACAATGAAATATAATATTATTATTATTTGAATAATGTTATCAAAACAGTTGCAGCTGCTGAAATTTAATCTGTTCATGAAATTGTCGTCGATCGTGGGCTCGCGTTGGTAACACTGTCCAATGTCGATCCGTTTCCGTAACTCAGCGCGCGCCGAACACCGACGCGCCTCACTTCATGTCCGTAATTCACGACTGACGGCGTTTCACCGTTTGTTTACTGGTTAGGTAAATACTACTAAGGTGCCGGACCGTGTATTCGACCGTCATCTGAAAGTTGTACGTTTTCTAACGTTTTAACTCCCATTCAAGCCCATTCGTTGCTTCGAATTTGGACCCTCTACTCAAGTGACACACAAACCGCAAAAATGGTGAGTATTTTATTCGTAAAACGATTGTGTTTACAATTTTCTATTTCCGACGACTCGCCGTTGTGTGTATTATCGGTAATACCTACGACTCGTGTGTGAGAAATTCTGAACCCCGTATAAGGTTTCCATTGTATACATTTCAACAATGATATAATTTTTGCTAATTTCGTGTCTGTCATGAGTTGTTTCGACGTCTTTTTTGACGAACGGACTTCTCGGAAAGCTGTTCCCGTGTGCTGCAACCTCGCTCGTAGACTCTAAATCGAATATAGCCGTGTATCCATAGTTTGATTACCCAGTCAAATAAAAGTAAATTAAACTTTGTAATGTTGTAAACCACTTAAAAACAGTTCAAAGGCAAGACAAATATTTGAATTACGATGGTTTATGTGTTATCGGGAGTTGGTCGTACTAGGTTGATTGAACCGTGTACATTTTATAACTCTTATCGGCTCGACACAGTTACATCGATTCAAGTTATTGGACAGACTCATTGTTCTATACTAGCCACACACACATTAATTCAATTGTTGCTTGTTCTATTTATTAATATTTTAACGGGTTTATTTTATACTATGTGTCTTGTTTCATAAATTTTATTGCTTACAGCCTGTCACAAAGAATAACAAGATGATGCAGCACATCAACTACAGAGTGCGCGTCATCTTACAAGATTCCAGAATGTTCATTGGCACATTTAAAGGTATATTATCAGACTTATTAATTAATAGTTGACATTTAATCATTTTGCTAACATTTTTGTGTTTCATAGCCTTTGATAAACATATGAATTTAATTTTGGCCGACTGTGAAGAATTTCGTAGACTGAAAAGTAAAGCAAAAGTACCTACAATACCTGCTGAACCAAGAGAAGAAAAGCGTGTACTCGGTTTTGTATTATTACGTGGACAAAATATAGTATCTATAACTATTGAAGGACCTCCTCCACCAGAGGAAGGTCTTCCAAGAGTGCCATTACCCGGTGGTGGTGGTGGTCCAGGATCTAGCCGTGCTGCTGGACGAGGGATGCCTTCTGTCATACCATCAGCAGCTACACCTGGTAATATTTTAGATTCATATAATTTGTTCTCAGATTCAGCAAAAATAGATTTTATATTTTTTAAGAACTATAGGTTAATTTTTATTTTGGTAATTAAAAGTAATATTAAATTTTTAAATTATTTTAATTGAACATAAAATAATTGGCGTTTCAGTTATGAATATATAACTATTATAATACTATTAAAAAAAATTTGTTAGAATTTTCATCTAAATTATTTATTTAATTATTTTGAAAATTAAATTGTTTTTATGTATATAGATTTTTATTTTTTTAGATATTCACAAAATATTTCAGTGCTGTCATCAGTTATTTTTAATTATTTTATGTTATTTATTACAACAGGTTTACAAGGACCAGTGAGAGGTGTTGGAGGTCCTTCACCAGCTGCAATGGCACCAACTAGAGGTGCTCCTGCTCAACCACCAATAAGAGGTCCACCAATGATGGCTCCTCCACCAGGCATGATGGGTAAGCATTATATTGAAGTATTCTTTATTTGGTACACATCATTAAATTAATAATGTATTAAATAATATTTTAATTATTTCTTAGCTGGTATGCCACCAATGCCAGGTATGGGTCGAGGCGGACCACCACCTATGCCAACTAATAACATGCGTGGTCCTCCGCCTATGATGAGAGGTAAGTAGTGTTATATACTAAAAGTATTTAATATTTTGTCTAAATACAATAATTATTATTTAGGTCCTCCAGCTGGTCCAAGAGGATATTAGTGTGTAATACTAGTGTTATATACTGAAGATTTGATATGACTAAATAAATAATCATTGCGTTATATTCAATAATTGTATTACCAATTTCATAAACTGAAGTTCAATCACACATTTTATTTAATATTGTAATGTAAATTCTTTTAAATTAATAACTTTCAATGAAAACATAATATGATTTTATGTTAAATTGAACAGGTAAATCTACAAAACAATCAATATCTATTGATTATTTATTTTGGTTCAATTTTGTTGGTTTTTTTTTTTAGTATATGGGCTTTATTTGAAAGTTATTTTTCTGTGTATTGCATGTATAATTTTAAAAACTTAAACTACTTTCCATACATCATACCTATTAGCAAGTATTAATCTACTTGTTCATAATCATGTACATAAGTTAGCATAAATTTCCACAAATTGTGATGTAATATTATTTTTAAGATATAATTTTATCATCTATAAACTGCCTTTAAAAAGTTAATCGGACATATTTCAGCAACTTGAAAAAAATATTATTAGTACATGTAGGATTAAAATGTCTGTAATTGTTTTAATATATCTCATTTATATTCCAAAACTTTTTATAAATAAATGTTTTTTTTTCATATGTTGTTGTGTAGTAGGTATAACTTATACTTAAAAGTCTTTAATAAACTGCTGAATTTTATCTACAAATATAAAATATTTTAAATGATTATGTTGGGTTGTTTTACAATTTCCGTTTAAAATTAAAATTGCAATAGATATATTCAAACCATAATAATAATTTAAAATAATTTACATTTTTAGATAAAAAATAAAGAAATATAAGATTTTAGTCTAAATCTAACACACACTTTGAATGATTGGTAAAAACAATTAATGCAAAACTAGTATCATTAAACATAATTTATTACATTTATTTAGATAATGTATACTTGGAACAATAGAAATAGATTCCCATCAAGATGTTTTATTATATATAGTGGTATATTTACCAAAATTAAATTTTATTCTACTATTAAATGCTAAACCTGAGAATTTATGAACTTGTCTGCCTTTGGCAGTTTTATTTTACCTTGTTACATATTGTTGTGTTTATGAACAAGTTTTGTAGGTAAGTTTATAGTTGCAAACTAATAATTTGTATTTATTCAATTATTCTGATAAACATGGATTTATTAAAATGTTAGAATTTAATTTAATTAGGTTTTCTAATTTTCTAATGATGTTTGTTTTAATAATTCGATTGCTATTCAAAAAATGTTTAGGGTTTCTGCTACTTTGATGTTTGTTGTTATGTTGGTTTATGATTAATAGACCTTGAATTAGATGAAAACATTTTATTCCTTTTTAGGCTTTTACAACTATAGTATCAACAATTATTAGAAGAAAGAAAAAGGTTAGCATTTAGTAAATGTTAACGGCATAATCTTATAAGAAATACATGAAACTATGACTTTTAAAAATATCTTACAATATATTTGGTGTGTTTGTCTACAGTGGAATGCTGTTAGTACTTAGATATTTAGGTAGTAATACTAACATTAATAATTATTACTTCTAAATTAAAATACATAAAAATTATTGTAAGTAATAACACTAAAATGTAGTCATTTTCAAAAAAAACCAGATTTTTAGATTTTTATAGTCTCAATATTAAGTTACTTTGACAACGCACGTTGGTGAAACTTGAAATTAATTTCTAGGAGAGGGGGTTGTCATTTTTTTACCATTTATGTAAATATGTTATATCAAAAATAAGATATCGGCAGTAAAAGAACGAGATTTTAGAGGGGGGAGGGGTATGACCTCCCCTGGTTGCGCCACTGATCATGCATATCATAATATGCACATACGACTGTCCTAGCAGGTTATAAACTAAAATCTGTCTGACCGCGTTTTGAGATAATTGATTTAAATTTCAAATTCTTATAGTTGAGGAACAAAATACGTTTTTAAATGTGGCCTGGGCCTTAGCCCTTAGTCGGTCTCAAGTAGACGTAATTATTATTAACGAATTCAAATCAGCTTTCGGAAGTCTTGTGGCATTATCAAATCCGTTGGCATGATTGACATAAGATTGCAGGTAGGTAAATTTTGGTTGGAAATAATTAACCATTTGCAATCCCCTTAGGCCTTAACATAATATTATTATATAATGAGGCGGTAGGTACCTACGTATACTCAGTACCCACTTAACTAATCTGTCTAAAAGACTCCAAAATCGCTAGATAACAGATACAATACTACTATACCTATACATATTTAATTGTTTTGAACTTAACTTAAGTAGGTATAGTAGCATTTCTGCTCAGTTGTCGAAACGATTTATTTTTATGAAATCTAATTGTTAAATTGTTTCAATTTAGATGGTCAATTCGTTGAGAATAACATCACGATCATAAGGCGTACAAAGCACGACAATAACGAATTCACCAAAATAATAAAATGTTTTGTGCCCAATACTTAAATTAAACAAGTCTGAAGACCAGATTAAATCTATATTAAAGCTGATGGTTATGATCGAGATGGAACTTGAATTAAATGTAAAAGAAATTCATTGTGTTGGGAAATAATCGCTGGGAGGAAGTAAGTATATAATAGATTCGAACGTTTTGAATGAAGAGGAGAGGGCCGGAACTGGGGAAGTCGAATAATGTATGATATATATTATATAGCCAGGCGCATGGCTTAAAATGCAAATGGTTTCCGTCATGAGTCATGATCGAGTCTCAGGGGTAAAATAAAGGAAAGCAGTGGAAACCGATTAG
The DNA here is from genome assembly GCF_037042655.1 of Diuraphis noxia. Lineage (NCBI taxonomy): Eukaryota > Metazoa > Arthropoda > Insecta > Hemiptera > Aphididae > Diuraphis > Diuraphis noxia. Next base: position 5,013,994 of record NW_028301713.1, on the reverse strand, counting down.
AAATGAATGAATTAAAATATCGTAATCGCGATTTGATAACACGCACAAATGCATAAATGCGCAAAAATAAAACAATAAAAACTAGAAATTCAACCCTATTGAAAAATAATTCAATTCTCTGTATTGATTATCATCCAATGATTTTCGCCACTCGAGAATTCTCAAAGCATCAAACACTCATTTCCAATATTCGAGCTATTATTTTTCGACCACTGAATATATTTCACAAATAATTCGACTCTACTGCACATCATATTATTATGACCATAAGAGCATTCACAGTTTCACTTCTCGATTTGTATGGGTTATTTTCGTATAAAACATTTAATTTATGGTACCTAAATCACTATTTCAAGATATCTTCCTACCATGAATGTGAATCAATCATGAATCCGCTGTAACACACTGTCCACTAAATCTAAATTTTAAACTGTAAATGCTATTAAAATTTATAACTCATAAAGTCATAAGTATAATATTCGTCCAAAAATTCGATTTTCATGAATCGAAATTTCAAAAAAATTCTGTTTTGCATAGCGAATTAAAAACGCATTTTATCGTTATATAATCAAAAATGAAAAGTAATATATTAACGAAGAAATGTATAAAAGAATATTTTATTTTAGAAAAATTTCGTTTTTAACGAATTGAAATGAAGAAAAACATTGTTTACAAAAAACATTAGTAGTTTATAAGCTCTAAATGCTTTAAATAATACTCTTGTACGTTAAATGGGTCACCACCAGGTATAGGAGCTTTGCAGTTTATATGGAAAAAATAATAATGAACGGATAAAAACGTCTCCAAAAGGATCAAATTGTTCTTGGAGACATTTTAATCTGTTTAGTAAAACAATTTAAATTTCTAAGCGATAAAAAAATCTCCAAAAGGATCAAATTGGTTACGTTAATTGATCCGATAAGTAACTACTACGCCGTAAACGACCAATAAAAGCTTATGTTTTCAATTACCCTATGTGTGAAACAGATTTTTACTCGAAAAGCATTGCCGGAGACTTCCCAAAAAATAATTCGTTTTGCATTAAAATTTAAAATCCACTTGCGCCGGTCAAAAGTATATAAAGTTTAGTTTACGTATAAACCAGAGTGGGTCGTGTTGGTTCTCAACGAAATTTGTATTCTAATCAGTGACGAAGAGTGCCTTCTACGTAGCTGTACAATGTACATGTAATTATCTACTGCGGACGACAGTTCAGCTGTTTATCGCTGCATGCATCGGCGCGGCTAGGGGGGGGGATGTCCCCCCACCCAGGTTTTATATCGAGTGTATTTAATTCATAAACACTGAGCGAGGGATAGGTCCAGCAATATAAATAATGATTACGTATTAGGAAATCATAATATTAATTGAAAATCTGACGAATATAGAATAGTTAAAATAACTACAATTAGTATAATGAGTAATGACAATAATTATTTGTATTCATTTTTTGTTCATAATATTATATACAATAATATTGCATTTTAAATGGAAGCAAATTAACTTGTTTGGGACCGTAGCCCTCCTACAGAAATTTTATCTTAGTTGCGTTTATATGCGGCTGCGTGATGGTATGGAAGAAAGTTCGATAAAAAACACGAAAAAGTCCAAGCCTCTGTTTTTAGGTATATGCGCCATATCATAGGTATGTAAAATTTTTTTTACTATTGTTATAAAATACATTTAATAATCATGATAATACAATGAGTAAATTTGACGACATGACAAGCGTGAAGGCAGAGAGCGTCCAGTGACACTACATAGTACATCCAATTTATGGATTTAAGGCGAGCGAGGTAAATTGTTATAAATATATCGAGTAGGTAGTTACTAAGTATATTATTTAATGAATAACGCGGCCATTTGCGTTTGAGACAACGGACGAGGGGGTTGTCAGGTAGTATTATATAACATTTACGTTTCAAAAGTGTGCCCGTCAGCATTGATAATATCTGTAAATAGGCGTTTGTGTAACCGAAGCGGTGTCAGGTCGAAGACGGTAGGACGCTTTCCGGACTCCGCCATGCATGTGATTTGCAGCGGGGACCGTATATAAAAACTCTTCCATGGTTGAAAGTTGAAACCATGGATCACATACCCGGTGTATACCGAAAATATCGGCAGCCCGTACTAGACCCGCGTCCCTATAGGTACAACAAACAAGGTATTCGGGTATGTAGTACCTGTTATACCGCGAATCTCGATTGGCCGCCGCACGTCGAGCGCAATATGCCATCGTAGTGTATTGCTATTAATTATGGTTAGTTTGTTACTTATTCATGGCCGCGGCGCAGCAAGACGAGTCGTCGGGAATTATTTGTTCGCAAAGTATATTCATTTTACGAGTGGCATAATGGTGCTCGGGTTATGTCGACGAATATAATCAAACATAATTAAAGTCTTACTACGAAACACGGTCATCGCGTCGATCAGAATCGCACACGCTTGCAGATTTTGTCGAGTGGTTTTCTTAGTTTATTTTTAATTGTTTTCTCAGTGCCCATATAGCTATATAACATATTATTATTATTATTATTCACGTAGCCATCCATTGACTTGAACACATGGTACCAGCTGCGATCCGCCGGAATAGTCACTATATCACACCCGATTAGTTAAAGGTAAGAAATTAATAAGAGACTCGTTATAAGTTATATCTGCTGCTGTGGTTTAAACTTGTCTACTAGTTATCACATATTAGCTTAACTTGCCAAACACATATACCTACTTCTATTTAAAATAATAATCATTAATAATGTGCATATCTATATATCTATGAATATTTATACCATATAGAAGTTCGAAAAAATACACAAAAAAGTCCATGTCTATATTATTTTATGCACCTTTGATACGTGCAGGTATGATATTACGTTTCAAAAATATACCCGTTAACATTAATTATACTTATAAACAGACGTTTGTGTAAAAGAAAACGGTGTCGGGTCGTAGACGGAAGGTAGCTACCCGCCCTCCCACATTGCGATTTTCAGCGCGGACCATGTGAAAAAAAACTCTTCCAGGATTAATTGAAACCTTAAATCATATACCCGGTGCATACCAAAAATACCACCAGCTCCAAGGCTGGATTCTATTATACGCATGTGCACGTAAAATGTTCGACTATTTCTAACAACACGGTAACGTGGTTAATTATTTGGTAACCCTATCTAACCAACCAATCACAGCAGAGAATTGACGCGAACGTGTTTATATAGTGGAAACCCAACTCTAGCCCACAGGATTGCGACCACTGTCCCTATAGGTACAACAAAACAAGGCATTCGGGTATATACCTGTTATACCGCGAATCCCGATTGGCCGTAGCTGCCTCGCGCGCAATATGCCATCACAGCTAGTATTGCTATTCATTATTGATAGTTTGTTACTTATTCATGGTCGCGGCGCAGCAAGACGAGTCGTCGGGAATTGTTTGTTCGCAAAGTATATTCATTTTACGAGTGGCATAATGGTGCTCGGGTAGTCGGGTTATGCCGACGAATATAATCAAACATAATTAAAGTCTTACTACGAAACACGGTCGTCGCGTCGGTCAGAATCGCACACGCTTACAGATTTTGTCGAGTGGTTTTGTTAGTTAATTTTTTAATTGTCTTCTCAGTGCCTATAGTTATATAATATATTATTATTATTATTATTCACACAGCCATCCATTGTCTTGAACACATGGTACCAGCTACGAGCCGCCACTACTCAGTATATACCTAACCCGATTAGTTAAAGGTAAGAAATTAATAATTGTTAAATCTTAATGCTATAAGTGGCTTGTTATAAGTTATATCTGCTGCTGTGGTTTAAACTCGTCGACTACTATACAATTACTTAACTTTAAATTTTCTATATACATCCAACTACTATTTAAAATAATAACAGTAATAATATGCATACCTATGTATGAATATTTATAGTATCAATGAAAAGTGCAATATAGTACATACTATATAATCTTTCTATAGAAATATATAGTAGGTACCTACTTGTACTTTACATATTCATTCTAAATCGAGGTTGTCTACATGTGGCTATATTTAAATGGTTGAATAGGCAATTATTGTTATAACGGAATTTCACGATTATTACTTCAATATATTTTTATAATACAATGGATTATATTCTTGGTCTACAGTTATAAGTTGTTTCAGATATGAGTAGTACGATTTATTAAGTATGGGTTTTACACTTGTACAAACTTGATTTTAGATTCTGAACGGAGTGATGAATGTATTGATTTTATAATGATGTGTGTGTTTTTTGTGTCTGTTACCGTGTTTTGGAGCAGTAAAAGTGCTTCGAATTTCGACTTTAGTACCTCGTTTGATCAGAAAGTGAATCTAGTTGGTACTTTGGGGGGTCAAAAGTAAAAATTCCCAATATTTTTCTAAATAATCGGGATAAACAAACTACAAATTAAGGGGAAAACAAAAAATTATACGCACAATCAATTTTCGACATAATCGATTTTGGTTTTTGATGTAACTTCAAAACAAATGACCATAGATACAAGAAGTTTTCACCGAATGTTTATACAAGTATATTCTATCCACCATGCAATTTTTAAAAATGTTCGACTTAAGTTGAACTATTCATAGGTATTTGCAATTTTCGATCATTATTAGTTTTTTTTTAAATTAATATCGATAAAAATTTATTTGTTGGGAATAATAACTTGAGAATTTAATTGAAGGCTCCTAACATATTGTTACACTAGCAGTTGAAAAATAAAATCAATTCATTGTTACAATTTTTTTTACAAGTATTCAAAGTTTGAATTTTGACATCATACGTAAAAATCATAAAATTCGCAAATTATTTTAAGCTAGAAATTCATAAAAAAAAATTCTTTTTAAATCTAAGATTTGAAAATTTTGAATAATCTATAATATATCCTAGACAGATAAACCTGCTCAGAATCATTTTTCGTATACAATGATATATAATGCATTGGATTTAAATTTAATTCCATCCATTACAGTAATCCACTTGTAACTTACTGTTTAGCAGAGCGACATCCATGATTTACCCGCTTTTTTATATGCCAACAAATTAAAGAACATAATATTGTAATACATAGTTAAGAAATTACCACACTTTTAAATCTATGTTTAAAAAAAAACGTGATATTGTTAGAACGGGCGGATGGAGTGAAATTTCTTTCAGTAATTTAATCGAGAATATTTAGTGAAATAAAATTTAAAAGACAAAATGTCCAATTAAAATTATTTTGTTTATCTATTATATGAAAATCGACATATAGATAAATTCAATATCCTAAAAATAATTAACGAAATTATGATTAATAATAATAATAATGAAAATCGTTATTATGGAAATGTTAATTTCAATATTCTGACAGTCTGACCGTAACGTGATGCTTCCATTGTGTCATACTTTTTTCGAATGCACTAGCCATAAAATAATTACATAGGTTATATTATATAAATATTACTAATATTTTTTATATCGTACGTAAACTTTGAAGAAGTTTTACTGTAAAAATGATAAGTAAACAATTATTATAATATCTATATTTAGATACCTACTATTGTATTAATCTGTGATGTTTTGATATATGCGATTAAAATATTAATTAAGTAAAGTATAAATAGGTAATATACAGGGTGATCAATTTAAGCGGGTACACTAATTATCTCGAACAAAATAAATAACAATTAATTAAAAATTACTATTGTAGTTTGAACCCTAATCATTTATTAGCTTATCGACTAATTGTAGTAATTGGATTTATTTTTGTTACCTTGGATTCAGTGATATCGAATTTATCACTAGCTCCTGGTCTTTGTAATTATTGGAAAAATAGTAAAAACCAACAATAATTTGAGGAGCTGGATCTCACAAACCAATTAACGAAAAATAAAAATGTTAACACGTAAATTCATGAAAACAATGGTTTCATTAATTCATGATAGTTTTATTACATGTTACTGTTTGAAAATCAAAAGTTGAGTAGTTTCACTAATAAATTTAAGGGAGAAAAAAATGTAAATATTTTACGGTTTTAGAAAAACATAAATCTCAAAGTTTAAAAAAAAAATTTAAAAAAATGTAATAGTTTTCGAGATAATTAGTGACCTACTTAAATGAATCATCTGTATAGGTATCATATTTGTTATCGGTTAAAACAGTTAAACCTGGCAGGGTCTTAAAAAAGAAAAATGAAAAAAATCAGTGTCTTCGTTATTGGTTCCTTTACTCCGGTCCACGAGAGTTTGACTGTAAACCACGCATCTCCCACCATGGTCACCATTTACACTACTCGGAAACGTCTACACATCGGTAGGTTCGGTATATTAGTGGGAGGCCTATGCGCAGCAACAGACAAGTTTTTGTGGTTGGACTCTCATGGGCTGAAATAAATACCTATGCAAAAATTCGAATATGGTATGTTAACATATTTCATATTATTACTATAAAAGGCAGTAATAACTATAATATTGATTAGGTTAGGCTATATAGGTCCTGTATAATAGTAACAACACCAAGTATTATACGGTTGCTACAGAATATGCTATCCTAGGTACTTTTTACATTCCTAGGTAATTTTCGTTATTTCTGTAGCTGTTAGTATATTATAAAACGAAAAGAAGTTGAAATATTTTAAAATTTAAATGCATAACTTGTAATATAGGTACTAACATAATATATTATTATTATTATTATTATTATGCCTATGCAATATGACATAAAATATTTTTGAGTTCTGAAACAAAAATATAACAATGCAATATGTAAAAACCATCATTATACGGAGGATGAATAATGTACCGACAAAAACAATGTATAATACGAATTTATGAAACATATTTCAAATGATCCGTCTTATATTGTGTGTATAATAATCCTATGTACAATTTTACTTGATAGATAATACTTTATCCAAATTATACGAGTATAAATGACTGAATAAAAAGTTAATTTTCTAATTTACATAAATGTATAAAAGGTTAATGTTATTTAATATTTCTTCAATACAATATTATTTAATATTTGTGTTGCAATATAAATTTGTATGAAATACTCTAGTTTCAATAATAGCATAAATTACATCTATGTTCAATATAATATCCAGCAATTAGGTAAAATTATTATATGCACGCATGATATATATATATATATCGCTTATAAAATATAAATTTACCTTCTAAACTCTGTTTACAACTGTTAAAGTGTCATGAATGAAATTATGAATCACTCTTATTGTCAATTACACAGTAATTTGTTTCGTCGTTTTGTTGAGCTATTGTAATGCACTTTTACTTTTTAGTACATTAATTCATCGTTATTCCAGCGAAAAATTATTACAATTATAAATTTAAGCTCTATGTATTCGTTTCTAGTTAATATTGATGGCGCATACACTTTGTATTGTATAGCAGTATATTGTACTTTCTTTAACATGAACAATTTATTATTTAGACATATTGGAGCTAGATAAATGCAAATAAAACAGAATATTATGTGTACTTATTTTTCAAATTTAACACTCATATTTGTAAGTAAAATTTCAAATTACAATTAACTTTTGGTTTTAAATTAATAAACGATAATTATTGAATAATACGAAGATGAATAAGTGCTAAATATTTTTCCAAGAACGCGTATAACTATTGTTTTAAAGAATTTACCTAACCTAACCTTAGAATACAAAATACTTATAGTTTGCTTGAATTAATTGTGAATTACCTATTCATATTTTCATATTGTAACATTAAGCTGGTGTTCGAACTTTAACGGACAAGTCAATAAATTTAAACGGCTATGGAATTTTAGTAAAAAAATGTAATTGCTTTTGCGTTTAAATTCCAAACGGTGTTCATAGGTACTAGGTATTCAATAGTTAGCTATACCAACTACCAAGTGAACCAGTGTATCACTATAAAGTGTATTAGTTTTAAACGTGTCATATTAATTATATATTATTTATGATGGATTTTTTCATTTATAATTGTTGAAAATAATAAAAATTTAAAAAATAATCTATATTCATAGAATAATTAGGCAAATAAATGGTTGTGTAGACTATATATTAAATTACTATTATAATTATAAGTAATATGGCTTATACATTTTTTTTTTTACAAATATATTTGTTAAAAATACAAATCATTGGCTCGAATTATGTATAGGGTGGGACAGCTGGTATATTTATATTATATAGTATTTTTAAATTATTGATTAATTTTTTGATTACTATAACAGACTAACCTAATATAATTTTGATTAAAGTCATATTCAATAATAGTCAATTATTAACATTACAGAAACTTCACGTTTAAATTTTATGGTTTGTTATAAACTTATAAGATTCTATTGAATGAATTAAGTTCTCCAATTTGAGAAAACATTATATAATTGGGTTTGTTAAATAGAATTTTTGATTTGTTAAATTATGCGTGCATAGTTAGGGGGTTGATGCATTTGATTATATAATCGATTAATTTGGTCTCTATAATGATGATAGTTCTTGAACAAATTAAAATAAATGTAGTTTGATATAACCATATGAGAGTTAGATATTTCATTAAATATGGGTATACTATTTTCATTAAAATTTTGTATGAGTTAATAACTGTCAGAAATACGCTACCTATTGATTAAATTAATATTATACAAATGATAATTTTCTTATTCTTCTGCTAGCACTAAATACTATTTAAAAGTTTTTGCTATTTGCACAACCATCCTTCATTTGTCTTGATTTTGAACTATTCCTTTAAAAATGGTTTTTTCATTGTAAATATTTGTTTTATGTATGTATCATGTACCTATTGTACCTTATATAATTAATATAATTATGTTGTCATGCTATTGATGTCTTGATTATTTTTCGTATTGTTTATTCTGTAGGTGTTGGTGTATTATGCATTTTTAAAAATAATCAGCAGATTATGTATGTATTTATCCACAAACTGAAATGAAAATTTTAGTTTATATATGCTTGCAACCATGTCGATAAAATCATTTTATGAAACATGTAATTTAGGGTATTATCTCTACCAACAAGTTTACGTAGCTGAGGTTACAGCATAAAGGAATTCATTCACTAAAATACATTATTAAACACAATCTCAGATTTCAAGTTTACCAAAATTAGTTTTATAACAATCTATTTTTGGGGGTGTGAGTATGTCATAGAATAAGTTTACATTGCATGAAGTTTGTCACTATATAAATTCCTAACATTTTTAACATAATCTGTCACACGGCGCAATGAGTATGCAATATTGGTACATTTATGTGTAGAAAAATGTTAGAATGCACAATATTGATTCAAATGTTTTATTTTAAGTTAAGTAAATCAAAAATAACTATAAGTTATAATAGTAACAAAACTTTAAAATAATAATAATATTCTGAAATTTCATAAAAAAGAAGTTATTTGTGAATTGGTTGTAGGTGCCTATCTAATAATAATATTATTATGCTATGATAATAATAGGTTATTATTATCTGGTTATTTTTATCATACTGTGCACCTATACTACCTAGTACAAGATTAATAGATTGTTATTAACTTATTGTGCATTTCAATATTTTATCAATATCTTATACTTTAGTAATTATACAATAACATAAAATACAAATGCAATTTTCGATTAATATTGGAGCTCGAAATGTTTTGTTTTTAATAACATTTTGGACAACATATATTAGTAATATTAATAACTTGTATCATATTCTAGGTTTAATCATTTCTATCAATAATAATGTTTTTAATTTTTTTTTATTTTATAACATTACATACACAATTTAGCTTGGCGTAAACAATATGTTAATAATAAAAGTTGTTAGATAAATTAAAGATTGTATAGATAGTAATAAAAATAGCAGTAACATAATATTTTACTTCATATGCAATAGTTGACACAAATGATAAATGTCAAATAATTTCAAAAAAATTACATTGTTATAATATTTTTTGGAGTTTCATAAGTTATGAAATTATAAATAGACATTTATAATTTCTGCTGTCAATATTTGCATGTATGTGTGTATGTATTATTAAATAAATAAATATAATGGGGTATAATAAATATTACGTATTTTACATTCTTGGATAAAAGTAATTTCCAACACCTAATAAAAAACTTGGGTTTTATCTTTTTTGAATGTAAAAATTTAATTTAAAGTTTTTTCTCTTTTGATCGAGATGGAAGTAAATTATTACAAATGTATCGAAAAAATAAGTTTAAGTTTTACAAATTTAAAATAAACTTACAAATTAAAGTAGAGTTTATAAGCAGGCCATTTTTAGATAATCAATAACATACAGGGTGTCCCGTTAGGATTTACCCATTGCGATATCTCCCGAAATAATGGTGATATCGAAAATCTGGTTTTGTAGTAAGACTCACAGGGATAAGAAATACAATTATTTCATATTTTAATTTATTTTAATGTTTTGGTAAAACAGTTAAAAAATGTATTTTTTTATTTAATTATTTCCAAAAAAAACTAAAGATAATCATTTTGTAGAGTTTATTTTTCTGAAAATATTGACGTTTCAAAATTTTATTTTCATTAATTTCCAGATTTTTAATATTTTTTTTAGTTTCGAGAAAAATGATGAATTATTTAACACCGTAATGTTATCAAACATGTGACCCTCCGCGCCCCGCGCATTCCCATACGGCCGGCCGAATACTTTCCGTGTTCCTAATAGTTATAAATTTATATTCATATTTTATTTCTTCAAAACTAAAAAAAAAATATTAAAAATCGGGAAATTAATGAAAATAAAATTTTGAAACGTCAATATTTTCAGAAAACTAAAGTATACAAAATGGCTATCTTTAATTTTTTTGGAAATAATTAAATAAAAAAATATATTTTTTAACTTTTTATCCAAACATTAAAATAAATTTAAAAATGAAATAATTGTAGTTCTTATCCCTGTGGATCTTATTATAAAACCAGAACTTTGATATCTCCATTATTTCATTAGATATCGCAATAGGTAAATCCTCGAGGGACACCCTGTAGAGTGAACATTGTTTTTTCTAAATGTGTTTTATTATACGGTTTTATTCAACAATATCGTAAACATCAGTAAACAGTTGTAGTAGTCATGCTTTTATGATTTAAAATTAGAAATGAGTATATAGCGAGACGAGATCATAACATCAACTTAATCTTTTTTAAATCGCTTAATCACGGGTACTTTATATTACAGAAAAGCATATTTGCAAGCATTTAATTTGCTGTTTGAATTATTATAGACAGACTGGCGTCGGTTAGTATGCATGGATGCTTAGGTTTATATGTCGCGAGTATTTGATTTTATTATAAGGCACGACTGCAATAAGTTACACTTTTTGTAATTGAATTTTTCTTATTTTTTTATTTTTTTTATAATGTCAAAAGCACAGGTAATTTAAAATTATGTTTCTTTTATCGACCGAAATCCGTTTACCACAACTTTAATAATATTCATGTATTAATATACATGTAGAATATAGATAATTTAAGTCACATTTATTTAAGTTGACGATAGTTATTTCAGACCGTAATTAAATATTAAACAGTAAAACCGTTGACTGCTTCTATAGACTGCTTCTATAGACTGCTGTAATTCGATTATGTCAATTTTATAGATAATAAGTGAAATTCGAATACCCCTAACGTTGCATGGGGAAGACGAATAAATAATGATCTCTTACATTATGATGACACAAAGCTTCACAGCTTCACTTTAAAATTGGCCTCCCTCTCGGCTTGACATCGGATCAACTCACCTCGAACTGTATCTTTATATATTAACACTATACCTACCAATCGGTCCGGGGTCTTGTTACTCATTATTATTTTTAAATTTATCTGAATTCAGTGTTGTCGTTTGAAATTCTGTTGTTATTCACTAATTTGAAGAGAAGTTCAAGGCTGTACAAATGCAGAAAAAATAAATGTAAAATCATACGGTGGTGTCGTATAAATTATTTTATATGTTCAGCGTATAATCAGTTTTATATATCTTCTCCGAACCCTGAAATTGTGATTGTTGTAATACCGTATAAAATAGAGACAACTGTATAGGTATAATGAAAATGTTAATGCGGAATAATTGGATCATTTAAAATAATACTAACGGATTATAATTTAAAAATAAACGATTTTAATTTCCTAGTTTAGTGATGATTTGGTTGTTAGATATATGTGAAGGGGGAGGAGAGTTAACACATTTAAAGATCAAATTATAAATTGTCCAATTTATAAAACTTTTTGTCGTAAAACCAATACTGAAATATCATACCTCTGCTCAGAGTCTAAAATATTTATATTGAATCATAATGAACTAATTTTATTATTATTTATAATATTATTCTTTTTTTGAAAGAACCCCGTTATTTATATTTCATATAAATTAATCTTTTTTTTTTTTTTTTTGAGCATATTGTAATAATTTATTTATACGTCAGTTACTTTATATAGACATGTTTTAGATTCAATGCAATATGTAACATAAAAATATTTTGTTTTATTAAATAAGTGTGTATAGAGTTTTTCGCGGAGTGTCAGACTAATTGTATAGTAAGGATAATTTTTTTCTCGACTTATTTCTATATTTTACAGTTATAAAGGATAAATAGGTAATAAAGATGCATTTATTTTTTAGTTTAAAATGTTTATAAAAAAAATTTGTCATACATTTTATTTTAAATGCTATGAAGTATTTAGAATTTTTTCATTTTGTGCGAACATCTATGTCACTAAATCATAAAATATAACCTATCAAAATAATATTATCAGCATTGTACATTCGAGTATTTTAAATATATTATAGAATATAGATAATAATATTTAAAAGTGTTCAAAAATAATATACTATACTTTTAGTATCTATATTATTTCAAATGTCCTTTAGAGTATTTTGATAATACAGTTTTGTTTTTAAAATTGTAATTCTGTCTGGGATAATGATTAAATAGCTTCATAATCGTACCTTAAATCATTTCTATCGGAACTACCACGAAATAATAGTAAGAATACTATATTATATGGGATACAAATAAATTTTTTTTTTATTAATTGAAAAATCAGTTCAATTGATCTATTTAATGTGACGTATTGTGCCATTATATTATTATTTTCAGTCAATATAAAGATGGATTTTATCTTTTTAAGTTTGAGAACTCGTTTCAGCTAGTAATGGATTGAGGTAAAAATATGGCTAGTGCAATCAGATGAATATGCTATATGACATAAGCGCCAAAGGTATAAAAATTATCTATCATTTGCGCCAAAATTTGTAGGACATAAGCACCAATCTAATATTGTACACCTGTTTTACCCAACATGGCACATATGACATAAGCACCAAAAGTGCAAAGATGATATATCCTTCGCGCCAAAATAAGAATTTTTTTTTTATTGATCTTAAGCTTGGCGACCAAGGCCATTAGCTCTTGTAGGGGTTATGAACTGTGGTAGAAGTAAGGTTTTGGTACGGTAGATTGTTTTACGGTTGTTACGGTAAGTAGCAAATACGTGTATGTGTGGCAAGGTTTTTAACTACTTTGAACCAGGGTGGTCATCCATCCGGTAGCTAGTAGCTGTGGCCGTTACTTACTCCCAGTCGCATTCCGCAATCGGTAGCAGCCAACGCGCCACGCCAAGCCACAATTAATATTTTATATATGCAGTTTTTTAAAAATTTGTATCTTATAAAAAATTATATTATATAATGCATTATATATTAAAAAAAAATCAATAATGAATTGTTAAATTATAATACACATGCAAATAAATATAAATTTAATAAATCGGTTGCAGTTTTATAGAAAAATGTCAATAGTAAATTATGATGTACCATTCGCATCCGTATAATGAAATATACAATATAGATATCGATAATATTGTGTACTCTGTATAATTATTATGAAATATAATGTTATGTTATTTTGCAATAAATAATTACATTATATCATAATATTATAACTAATTACTAAATTATTAACTTACTTTTATATATTGTTCTATAAACAAAAATATGAACAAAATAATCAATTGATTGACTTAAATAATAATTAATGAACCTACTATAGGCACCTTATACATTTTTCTTCCTTATTATTTATTTTTACATGACGATTGATTATGACATCGACTGTTACATATCATAATATTTTTAAAACAAGCACGTCTACTTGATTGGCAAGGAGTTTTTGCTTTAAACGAACAAAAAAAATCTTTGTCCTCCTGAAATATTTTTAATCATTTCTCATACCGAGAAAATTCAACATTTTGATGAACCTGATCAGTAGTGAGAAATTGAGTTGTTGATTTTTTTCAATTCACTACTGAACCATCCTTTAAGTAAACCATATTTTGTTCCAAGTTTATGCAATTCTTTTTTTAAATTCTTGTTTATAGAATGATATAAAAACGTTTAGTTATAGATGCTTATAGTTTAGTTATATATTATAATATTATGATATAATATAATTGTTTATTGCGAAATAACATTACAATCTTGTTTCATAATAATTACACAGAGTACACAATATAGGTAGGTATTGTCCATTTCATAAAATGGATCTCTATATAGGTAATGTATTTTCAAAAAAATTCACTATCTGAACGAAAATATCCAGTTCATGAAATGAGTGATTTCACTATGTGGATGACACATACATATCCAAATCAATATAAATGTAATATCTGTTATTTAATATCTATTCATTCTATTCACCGTGAAACATAAGTACCTAGAATTTTGGCACTTATGTACGATACGATTTTGGCGCTTTTGTATGATTCTACTTTTTTTCTTATCTCATTTTGGCGCTTATGTCTTTCACCGCATGAATCAGCCCGTTCATATCACAAAAACCATACCTACCTTTTTACGTATACATTATAATAAGATAATATAGCGATTTTATAGCAACATCTTCAGTCCAAGGAACGTTATTCACCCACTCACCAATGTTTCAAGTCCGTCTATCGTTCCAACTAGACGAACCTATATTGAAATATCAATGCATATTTAATTTGGTGTAAATGATTTTGTAATACATATTGTTTTATGTATATTTAAATATACTTATGTATAATACATAATTTACATTATACATAATATCTGTGTGTATATGTATAGCGTTTAGGTATATACAAACAGTGCGTACTTATATTATAAATCTCGATAGGTACTTACATTACTTTTGAGGATTTTACCTTCATCCCCTCAAGGGTATATCTTCAATGCACAAACACACAAACACACATTATTGCGCATATATATATATATATATATATATATATATATATATAAACATGTAGGTTTATCATATAATATTAGTACCACTGCTATATAACATGTAGGTCCTATACCAACCAAAGTCGATATAATCTAAAGTGTCGTGCCCGCGATTCGTCCAGTCGGCTTATCCCAACGATCGTTTTAATGCGCGTTCCCTCTGCCAATTAACTCTGTGGACGACAAAACTTTTTCCTACCCAAATTCTACAGATATTTTCCTATCTTGAATGGGGTAAATAAAACGAAAACACAAAAAAAATCTAATTAGAATTAGTAATTAAAATTTCCTCCGTTCAGTAAGAAACTATGCATTTCCAACGCACGTGTTATATTATAACGAAGTTATAAGTTAAAGAATGTGAATACAATTAAATTAAATATGGGGAGAAAAAGAACATCTAAATATGAAAAGTATATTATAGCACGCGTTAGTAATTCGTCATTTCTGTAAAGGCGCGTTTTGGTACAAAAAACTGGAGAGTAGACAACTATCTATATAATAAAATATGCTGAATAAAGTTTGATTGTTGTAATTAATTTGCAAAATATTCGAAAAATACTATTTTTCTTTTGCTATGAATAGTGAAATACAATTTGTTACAGACGTTACAGGTGTAAAAGGTTTTTATTAGTATACTATTAAGTATTTGATCATTTACATCTAGTGAACATAGATTTCAAAAACTGGTTATGAGTCAAAATTCTTGTTTTTCCTCAATTTTATTTTTTGTTTTTTTACCAGATTATCGCTCCACTCAGAATCTACTATTCAATATTATGATAAATATTTTTATGATTCAAACAAAAAAAAAAATTTTATTTTAATTGGTATCTATATAAATTCTATCATAATGATTTGAAGTCGTTTAACACATTAATTAAATTCTTAGAATACGTATAAAACAAAGTTATTATGAAAACGTTTTATGTGCCTATAGATTAACTTTTATATCGGGACTATGTACATTGTAGATACAACAAATTACACGTTACTAAATAGGGTTCTTTACCCTCTTTTTTTTGCACTGTACCTATAAAAACAACTAAATCAAGACAAATAGGTTATTTCCGCTTTCTGTTTGGCCCAATATGATATGTGGAACTTATGATATACTTAATACAATATACATATACATTTATTTTATTTTATTATGGTGAATACCTATACAAATGTTTTCGTTTATTATTTTATTTAATGTTTATGTGTACTTTATAATAAATATATTATTACGAGATTTCAAGGAACTTTATACCTACTTTAGTTACACTTGGTATAACAATAATTGTATGTAATATTTAGTAAAATATAAATTATAAAAGTAATCAGTAATTTTTGTATTTGTATATATATGTATAGTATACATTGTATACACAATATATAAGTACGTAATTAAAAAAAGACAAAGTCAAAAATAGCTGCAAGTGTATGCTGAATTGAAATTTTCTCAATGTAAATTTTACCGGATTGTAATTTAAAATTTAAAAATGTATTCCTTTTAGTAGGTAATTTTCGGCCGAATACCGAGCTAAATCTACCAAAACGGAATAAAATATAATCATTAAATGAGTATCATTGCATTTTAATAAACCTCTATATGTATAGCCATAGCCCATAATGTTTTAGTCATTATATTTTTTTTTTTATAAATTTATTAAGGCTTCGACATCAAAGGTCTTTAGCCTGCATTAAATTAATATAAATAAGTGAACGTTATAATTATTACAAGTATTTACATGTGTTTACAATTTATGACTTATGTTTATACTATGGAAAAATACATTGATTGCGTCCGTATTGTCTTCATTGAGTGCTTGATGGAGTGAGGTGGGATTTTTGAGGATCTTGCGGGCTAGTAATTATATTATTAACCTATTATAGACAAGTCATACTATGTACCTAACTAACAAATTGAAAACACCATTGTTTTTACTATAGTAAAATATATTATATAATATACCGGGAGCACGGGAATTAATTAAGTGTTTTGTGGTCAGCATATAAACGCACACGCACAAATATTATATATGTTGTACACAGTTAGATTCACCAATGGCAGGATATTCACCGCGTTTTTGGCCTCGTTTCCCGTACACTAGATATTATATGTGTATATGTATTATGAGATCATTGCCGCATAGCCACTAAAAGGGATCAGCTTTAATCTTGTCCCTGGACCCTCGACCATCGTTTATATAGGTAACTGCGATCACAATATTTACGCATAACAGCTTCGGGTTTTTTCCATGAGCTTTAAACATTTGTCCAGTGCTTAAGTGCGTGGCGCATTTTGAAATTCTGCCAACCAATAAATTCTCCAATTTTATTATTAAGATTAAAATACCCACAATTAAGCGCACATTTACCTAAACGCAATACATTTTGATTTAACACGATTTTAATTTTTAAGCCAATGGCAGCCATATTATTGCCAGTAATAGACGTTTGCTATATCGTATATAATGGTGTATATTCGAGCCGTGGACAAAGTTTCCTATGAATTGCTGAGTTTATTCTGAACACTAAAACATCAATACTTCCACCAAAACACCTATTATTATTTGACCTGGAGATTGTGGAAATTCGATTTTGCATTCAATTCACATGCAAAATAAATATACATAAATATATAAGAAACAATAATAGGGAATAATGTGACCGAAGAGAATGGGGTGTCTCCAGAGGGGTGCTTAGATTTTTTTTTATTTCACTGTGCAATTTCTTTTCATCTCAACCAAAAATTGTATCCAGTTAGAGTCCAACTCGTAATAAAAGCATTTCGTAATGGTTAGCCCAGGGCGAAGAATTAAAAAAGATAATGAAAAAAAATCTAAAGGGGATAAGGTTTTTGTCAATTGTTTTTTTTCTCATTCATTATTTATTTATTTTGTTTTCACAACTTTTTTCTTCTTACAAAAATATTTTTTTCTGTACATATACTTTATAAAAACTAACATGAAACATAATACCATGTAAAATGTTTAGCGTGTAATATTTACTAAGTACATATAAAAATGCATGTAGTTATAATGTTGTCTTTCAAAATCTTAGAACTGCATTGTTTTTAAATTATTTCTATAATTTGATTATTTATACAAGCTCATAACATATATTATAGTATATAGAATAAATGTTTTTAAAGGCACTCGATCAGCTGAACATCCCAACCACCTTAGATGCAGCCCTCGGTCCAAATGCAGACTCCACATTCAAAATTTTGTCTTTTTTAAGAAAATATAAATTGTACGACTTAATTTAAAATTATCATATTTAAAATACCAAAAAAAAATGTAATCAATAATGTAAAGTTTAAGACTAATGGCCGTTGTCGCCGATGTCCTTTTGATCAATGAAAAAAAAAAAAAAAAAAAATGTTTTTAAATACATTATTTTATTCTATATCAATATGAGCAATGTTTATTTATCTGACATAAAATAACTCTAAACTCGTATACATTATTATCATGAACCATATCTTTAACTAATCTCTTATTGATCATAATTATGAAAAATGATGGGCTTCTGGATTAATATTTATGACACTCATATTGTTTCGGGTGTCGAATGATGATTAGAATAAATTAAACATTTTTATTATTTTTCCTGAGTTGGCTAAAATTTAAAATTGTAAGGATTTCAGAACAGAGAATCGAATAAATGATTGAATGACCCATATAGAGTTTCAATATATTTATTACTTTCAGGCGTCATCAATCGCTGTACAAAAGTACAATAGTTAATTTTTATTATTTTTTTTGTAATGTTCTTTTTAAACTTAATATTTCAGTAAGGACACTTTGACTTATTATTCCACACAAATACATTTTTGTCTGTAAAATATTAAAATACAATAATATTTACTTCTTTTAGACTAGAAGAATTCAAGTGAATATTAAATTATGCAATATTATTGTCCATAAAATAAAATATTCAGATTATGTTGGCTATTTTCAGCTATAAATTTAAAAATTGTTTTTGTAGCCTATTTATTGAAAAGTCTATTTTTATTAGTTGGATGTCTCTGGACTCTGATTAAACAATTACAAAATATAACAAATTTACTTTGATACATTTAATAATATTACTGGATATTACATATACATATACTTACTTTTACATTATTTAAACATTTATTTTGTTCTGAAATTAATAGCATTCATATACGTTTTTTCTAGTTCTGATATTTTTCTGTTTATTTTGTTTGTTGAAACACTGTATTATATTATATGCACCAATATTTATAAAATTAAAATAACACTATTTAATAAAATCACACATTTAAAGTGCGAGTGTTAGGAATGTCTAAAGCTTGTTACAATTTGCTATGAACTGAAATAATTAAGTGTGGAACTTAACTCTCCGAACAGTCGTTAGGATTAAGAGAAACTTGTTTATATATATTTTTTTTCTTATAATAATAAGGGAATTTTTATTGTTGCAGAAAAGATGTTTGTGAATTCAATTCTAGAAATTATATTCTAAAAATGATATCAGTATTCAGTACCCAATTTTAACAAGCAATGTTTAAGATATCTAACATAGATATACGGTTCTGATACTCCTCAAGTACTATTATTATAATATTTAAGTCTCAACACCTTGATTATAACGTGTACTTATACTTAACTACAATTAATATAAAATACACAAAATAAGTAATTATAATTTAAATTGCTTAATATGATGTTGAGTCAAAAAGTACTCATATATCAGTATTAACTACCTGCATGAATCCTCCTTGACAATATGTTCCATTGACTAATACTCCAAATTTAAATTTTTTAAATCTAATTCGAAGAATATAGTCTTTAGGCGTTCCTTTAAATGAACGAAATCTGTATGAACAGTAAAGTGGTTTTCCAAAATTCGAAGATGTTACTTCCGGACTAGTGATGTCTTCATAGATATCAACAGTCTTATTGCAATGATCTATTCTACCTGAAAAATAAACATTGAATTAGCATGATATATTTTCATATAAACAAACATTAAACACATATTAATTTACCAAAATTTAAATTAATAAATTAGAAAAAAATTATAATTATAATAATACAAATTATAATTGTGCATTATAATTAACATTTACAAACTAGTGTAAAATACGAATCTTGTTATAACCTAAATTACGTAGGGTAATACTCATCGGCCAAACTCATCATCTAATCAACTAGATTATTTACTGAATTATTCATATCATAATTATTTGTGTTATGAAAATTGATGGCAAAGGGACAGTAAGATCTAGTGGGCTGAGCAAGAACTCTAAGCTAATTTTAGATAGGAGAGGAGGAGCTGTCAATGTCTCCAGATATTACCTTTAGGAATAATAGAAATTTATCATACACACTTCTAATAATTAACTAAAACCAAGCTGATTTGTTACAGGCGAGATTATCACGCAAATTATGTTTAATTTTTAAAATAAAAGCAACTGATGATGAGAAACGCCTTTGAACACGGTCTTGAAGTAATAGGATAGTTTGTTGCCGTAAATGATTCCAGTGGATAGGTGCATATTCTAATATGAACTGACCAAGAAAATTTTAAGCGAGAACAGTTTAAAGCTCTTCGAGATATGAATTTCAAAATCGAGGGTATTAAACGCCTTACAGCACATCGCTTTGCAGTGAAATATTAAATTAAGATCTAGTCAGAATATAATAGGTAAGTCTTTTTTAGTAGTGACCACACCAATACTAAAGTTATTAATAGTGATATTATAATTAATAATGCTTTGATTGAATAATGTGGAATTATTTTAATTATTATAAGCATAATTTGTATATACAGTAAGCCCAGTAAGGTCAATAAATAAATACAATTAATGGATTATCAAACAAATATCTACGTGAAGATTTTTAAGTATAGGCATCAGGCACCTATTTAGGAGGCATTTCACCCACATGCGTTTTCTGTCTTATAAATGCATTGTATTATACCTATTATACCAAATTATACGTTCTGAACAACTGTATAAACTATTGAACTTTGTTATGTAAATTTATGCTTAATAGTTTATAATATGAATTGATCTATACTTCTCAAATTCAAAAGTAAGATTATTATCTAGTGAATCTCATTGGTTTTTGTCAATATTTTAAATTTAATGTGAGTTATGAGTGTATTCAAAATATAAATGCTTTTTAGACAATATTTAGTGTATTTGTAGGTAATTTAAGTATATGGTAGCTTGTGGACAATAAGTACTAATAACCGTTCGTGTCGTTTGTCAATTTATTGTGTTGAAATGAAAAAAAATTAGATAACATCTTACCTATATACATTATTATAACTGTATAATATTATTGTAATATATAAAGAGGGTACCTTCAAAATTTTCAATGATCTGTCGCAAAGGTGAAAGCTTTTCGAGAATGATTAATACATGGTAAAGCGACCCCTAATAGATTAATTATTTGCTGACTCGTGTTCAATCAACTAGGTTTTGCTA
This sequence comes from Diuraphis noxia, assembly GCF_037042655.1. Lineage (NCBI taxonomy): Eukaryota > Metazoa > Arthropoda > Insecta > Hemiptera > Aphididae > Diuraphis > Diuraphis noxia. Next base: position 4,992,245 of record NW_028301713.1, on the reverse strand, counting down.
AACACTTATATGTTGAATCTTTAAAGCTTAACTTAAAACCTCATGAAAAGTAAAAATAAGTTAGTTTTGTCATCATATCCATACACTTGTATTACCTGCTTTGTTTTTAGTTTCTAATAGGATACGTTGATATATTTGGTGATTTACAAAATATGAATTAGACATTTAAAAAATATATTTCTATTTTTTAAACATAATCATTTAATATTATCATGATTGACATTTGATTCTAATTTTCCAATTTCGTAAGGTTTTAGTTTTAAAAAATAAGAAATACATTTTGATAAATATATCATTGACAAAAATCAATTAACAAACAGAACATATATTGACTAAAATATTTATTGCTTTTCAATCAGAAATAAAAATTATTTAAAGTTATAATGATGATGAGTAAAGAAACGTTGTTTATACGGTTTAAGTAGTGCGAGTAAAGTGTACACAATGTTTCGTTTGATTAAACTTAAAATATGTACTAACGTTAGCAAACCAGTTACTTATTATTTGATTAGCTAAATTTAATAATATGAAAAAGAATCTCACTTTGAATAACCCGGTAGGTGATGATACTATATACTAAAAATGAAAACTGACAAATGGCTTAAGGATTTTTTTTATATAAAATGTATGCAAATTTTTTTTCCCACCTGCGCGTATACCTACATAAATATGTATTTAATAAAATAAATAAGCTGCAGAAAATCGTTGATGAGTTTGATATTTTAAATACAAATTAAAAACAAAGATAATAAATTAACATTTGTTTTTCAAGAACACTAATCATGAAATAGAGCTTTCATTATGAAATGTTTGTAAATAATTAACGGTTCTCTCAAAGCATTTATCTTAATTTCAAATAGGTATCTTAATTTAGTATACATTTTATTATAATGAAAAACTTCAATTATGTTCAGCAAAATGTAGGTACATTGAAGATTTTACTTTCGGTAAAAAATGTTATACAATGTCAATAAATTATACATTTTAATAAATGTAAACGCAAAAACATTATTTTTCTAATTTATAGTATTCATTAATCTAACTAAGAGTAATATGGAATTAAATTGTCACCTAAAACATGTAATAGTGTAGTGTAAATTTAAATATAAAGCTAATGGCCCATGTCACCGAAGCTACAAAGATCAATAAAAAATAAGAGTAATAAATATTTTTTTTTATAGATTGATATTTAATATATACATATATATAATTATGTTTGAAAAGATTTATCATTTCTCAAACTCTAATATTTTGTGAAAGGTTTAAAAACATTAATATTACAAATATTATACTACTTGTTCACTTATTTCTGACAGACTATAGGTCGTCATTAAATTATTTTCGGAAATTAAAATAGTCTTTCCGCTTAAGGATATACTTTAAAATGTAAATATGCGAAATATTTTAAGTGTTTTGCATTTAGTGTACATTTAAAATAATTAAAATTGTACAAAGCTTATTTCGAAATATAACAAAAAGTACTTTATGCATTTTGATTATACATATATTTCATATAAAAATGTAATTGAAATATACTGCACAACGCGTTTAAATGTAAAAAATTAATATAATTCACCTATTTTGTCCTTCGACGATTGATAGTAATTGTTTTGATAAATTCATTGATTGTATATACAATATACACGTAAAATATATGGATCTTATATGGTATAAATTCATTTTTACGTATACACTATGACTATTGACTACACAGTAGTGGTAAATTAATTTAAAATCGCATTTATTTCGGGCACTGTTGGTGTTATGTATAGGTATATGTTATGTAGGTAAGCTGGGTGAATCTCAAAGCATGTTAACTTCCTTTTTTATTAAATAATGCAGTTTTTCAAAATCTGAATTTCGTGATAATTAAACATACTTTAAAATTGCTGATATTTTTGTTTCACTTAAGAAGTATCCTGTGGAGATATAAAATGTTGTATTTCAAATGAGAAGGGGGATCTAGAGCTCAACGTAATCCTAGAAGAGAAGGAAATTTCTATTTGTAAATTATTCAGTGGATAATTTCGGTGATAATGTTAAAATATAATAGCCAAACTAAAATTCTAATGAGTACCTAGTTGTTTGTATGTTATTTAACTTAGTGCATGGAGAATAATTGGTTCACGATGATGGGTAAACGGGTTTGAAACATATGGCAACTGGATATAGAGATTTGATAATTTCATTAATTAATATTAATTCATCAAAATATGCAGGTATGATTTGTAAAAATTGGCCAATGATATTAAATGCTAGATCCAATATTAGGTACATCTTATTTATATTTTTGTAAAACAATTTTTAATTATTCTTCGTTTTTATTTAAAAAAAAACAGAAGTGTGTATGACTATTCTCCACACGACAGTACGAAACTGCTTAATTAGATAGTAAGGGAAAAGTTTTTGAGTATTTCTATCTTAAAACTCCATAAAATAAAAATTTGAATACATTCAGTATACCTACTAAAGGAAAATATGGGGTAATCGTGTTTGGTGAATAACTCTGTACAGAAATAGTTATATATGCAATAATTGTGAACTCGCAAGTGTCATAATGTTTTATAATACTATTATCGGCAATATGTATTATGTAGCAAATAGTAAGCATGTGGTTGGTGATACGGTCGACAGCACAACGCTGCGGGATAACTGTAGCAATGTGTGTACACGTTATTATAATATTGTATAAACATAATTTTATTTATTATATTATATAATATTTTATTTTATAGTGCACGAGAGTCGTGAATTATGACGTACACGGTGATTAAAACGAGCGCGATTATATTATTATTATATATTGCGAATAATATAGGCGTATCATATTGTACTACCCTATTTATATAGTTCAGAGAACAATGCTCGCGACACGATAGGTTTGGCGCTCACAGACGTGTATACAACATAATAAAACATTATATTATTATACGTATACATTTGTCATGTTATATTATAATAAATTGTTATTAATTAGATATAATAAAAGAGTAAAATATAATTGTAGTAAATATCTTGAAAAAAACTCTCTATTTTTAACAAAAGCTTTGCTTATCATAGAAGGTAGATAAAATAAAATATTTATAGAATACTTTTATTTATGCTTTTTAATAAATGGCCAATTCTTAAAAAAAAATAATATTAAAATCTGTGTATAGGTGATGACGTGATGAGCTTGTGAAAGGTGTGAGTGGCGAGTCGAAAGTGTGCTTCTTATATGTATATGGCATCATATTATAATGGTAATATTTTTATATTAGGTATTAATATATAATTATATTAATATCATTGTACAACGCGAGACGACGTGAACTATGTTGACGTGCATTTCCCACAGGATGTTCTATTAAATTATTATATATGCACCTCCATTTAAGTATAGAACGCTCTCCCCTCCTCTGCGTTTGACCATCCGTGCTGTGGATATTCCCCGATCCCTAACTCACCAAATGTAGGTAGGTTATTTTAATACATTTTTTAAATTTTGGTTATTTTTCGAATTTAGTCAAAATTTAGATGTTAATATTATTATCCTGGTTTTCTGAGTACAATATTATAGTTATTTATAGTTTTTAGTTTTTTACCTAATCTCAGAAGCTACTGGATTTTCAATTAAAATCATCTAAATATCAATAGATACTTTGACGTTTTAGGCTTCTCTCTCCAAGGTTGTAGGTTTCTATAGAGTGGCTCATTCATGAATTTCATTTGGTTTACAAACATTAAATACATTTTTTTTATAGACTAGCCGAACTGCAATACCCCATGAGATTTGTTTCCTGAATAAAAAATAATAATATCTAATTTATTGCATGTTTGTTATTGTTCAAATAATGTACAACAAAAGGTAATGTTCTTATGTTTGTATTTTTGTGACTTATAGACAAAAAAAAAGTCCGTTTTTGACAAAATTTTCAGAGATTCTTCCTAGAAATACAGAAAAGTTATAATATTAGTTTTGACCACGTTCGAAAATATAGCTATAATTATAATAATATTACGGTATAAATCTAACATATAAAATTAATTTCCGACATTGGACACCCAAAATCACATCACATTTTACAGAATAAAAGAAATATATTCGAGCGCTTCAATGATTTTTTTTGTGACGCCATTTTTATAATATAGTCTTAGGGACCAGGCGGGACAGGGTCACATGCTATCGTTGTACGCCGCTCGCTGGGACGCTGTTTAAATTGGACACGTCCGCCAGTTATTTATTTTATGGAACCCCAAGCTGATTAGATAACGAGGAAAAAGATAATGTGTATTTTTTTTTATCGGCGATGTTTATTATTCGCAACACCCTGCACCGCGCACTATGGATGTTCTAGCGGCCCCCCGCGGTATATTTTTGTGCATTTGACCCGGCGTTTATGATATAAATAATATAACGTATATGCATAAAGTATAATTGTAGTATGTACATATTTAAAAGTGCAAATGGGATACGCTGAATAATTATTTCGAACCGCAGTTAATTCGATCTCTTGGATATCAGATTGGTATATTGATTTTATTTTGTTATTATTTTGGAGAGCGAAAATGTTTCGTGTCATTAAACCAAGGCGGAAAATGTTCGCTAACACACAGATACCATTTATAGATATTATATACTTTTCGATAAAAACGCATGTCCTATATATATTATTTACATTTTCGCAAGTGTGCAATGTACAATCACATTGTGTATATATAAGTATGTTCATCACGCATATATATGCAGCGGACAATGTGTGTAGGGGCCCTGATTACATTAAATTAAATTGTTCGAATCACGAGTATATACGATTTTTAAAAGGCATTGGCGGCGTTTGTTGATGTACTTACGCTCCACGTTTGGGGGCCACGGGGAGGTTAGGGAGAGGGTGCAAAACGGCAGTGCGGATAAAATAGGGTTGTGAGAGTGCAGTGCAGCGCGAGGGAGAGACTGCGAGTTTAGGGACCTGTGTATAGATAGTGCCGAGAGAGTGGTTGAGAAGACGCGTGATAGTTGTTTTTGACACAGAACGGTTGTCCATGCAGGGGTGGTAGAGGGCTAAAGCGTTTATGACGAATTTTAACGGTAGTTGTATCGCCGCCGAACCGAATACAGTTTTTGCGAATCACATTTCACACCTGCGGCAATCGCATTATCGCCATCTCACCCACACCTTTAGCGGCGGTGGTTTATTACATTTACACCACACATTTACACATGCACACGCGTGCGCGTATCTATATGTATACAGTGGCATACAGAGTGGTTCACCAAGCATAATATGCATAATATGCTCACCACTTTTTAATAATACAGTAATTCAAAGTCTGATTTTTAAAATTTATGAATTTACTTAATGACCATATATTATTTAGAATTCTTAAGATTTTTCGTACTACTCAAGAAGTGTCCTGTGAGGATATACCTAAATTTCTGTTTTTCAAACTATTACGTTTTTTTAATGTTGTAAATAGTGAATAATTTTTCTGAAAATTTAGATGTATATCAAAATTAAAATTCGAAATTTGAAATATTGGTTCTTAAATCATTTAATTTTATGTACTATGCATAATAGGTCCATGATAATGGGTTTGGAAGATGGGGGCTTTGGTAATCGTAATTCAAATATTTTTTTTTTTTTATTTATTTACATTAGTTTATCAACATTTATAATGTATAAAAACAATCCAAGTTAAATTGAATACATAATACCTACTACATATAATAAAATATAGGTATCAAATATCATGAAACTCTCTATTAAGATACCGTAAGTCACATGATAACCTTTATAATTAAAACCAATCTTATAAGTAGTTTATAATCTGTTGTTGTTTATTTAATATTTACATACTGTATCCTTAAACATTTTTTACTTTCAACTCTTTGTGTGCCAATGGCCATAGATGACGAGGCTTATTTATTTAAAAAAAAATTAAAAAATATACCTACTAGAACTGATTTTACATCTATTTTGTATTTTTGAAGATCATTTTTAAGGACTACTTACTATCCTTAACAAAAACAATTTTGTTGAAATTAGTTACATAATAATTTTCAAACAGAAATGTTGACTAAATAATTTACTGTGAAAAATGCAGGTTCTTATTTGAAATTGAACATTTTGTTTTACTATAAGTACCTATAATAAGTATTTTAAATTTTGATTTGCCTAGTACTTCGTCCTCCCATTCTATACTCCACTTATCTGAGTGTACAAACTTAAAATGTAAAATACTGATTATAATAAAAAAGTAGTTGGGGATATTTATTCGATATTTTCAGTACACTGATGATGTTTAAAAATCAAACCATATTATGATAAATAAAATAGTAAAAAGTTAGTTTTCTTTGTTGTAAGCCAGTATAAATAGGAACACTAAAATAAATCGATCATTATTTTCAAAAAAAAAACACAAATATTTATTTCGAAATTTAAGGAAGCCGTGTGAAATGGATCACTCCGTACATAAAGGTATGGCGTAGCTTTTACCACCGTTGCGTACTATATAATAATAGTAACACTACGGGAACGCGTGTATACTTATTACTTATATATAATATATATCACACCAGTAACTCCTTCGCCGCAATAATAATAACGTTATACCAACGTATATAAATTTATATCGATACGTCGTCGGCGTCTATCTATAAAATATAATTTAATATCGTATTATTATATATTATACTTGCTCGAAGTATTACATATATATAAGTAAAAAATACATTATTATACGCGTCACGAAATCGTTCGGGGGAGGTGCTGACCCGCTGGGTTTTATGATTTTCACATGGTCGGAAAAAAATCCAAACGGCTCAATATTCGTTAATTGTATATATTTTTTTAACATTTCATGCCGATTGTTTTCGAGCCATACTTAATATTATTTTATGCTCATTGCCATTACATTTTTATAAAATTTTATTTTTTTAAATAATAAATAAGATATTATTTGAATGAAATCACGTCATAATAATACAACTAATAAATATGTTTAGCCATGCTTTGCACTATAGCTGTGCAGCAGAGTACCTGCAGCCTGCCACCACCCGTGTAGACGTGTAGTACGTCATAAATTACAATACATATAATATATGTAAGCATATAAATGTACAATTACTACTATGCACTTGATTACATGATGTTTATCTCGGATTAAATTCTATATCGTACGAACGATAAATACGCTACCTATTATATTAACGTTTTTTGGTGGAATAAAAGGTAATACAGCCGCAATATTTGGGGTAGACTTCCAATAAAAATTATTACAATAATGCATATTTTTGTATGTGTTTTCCTCGACTATAAATTATGTACGCGTACACGGTACACACAAGAAGTTATGTATAATAATACTTATATTATTTTAATATTACAAGTCGCAATCCAAAAGACTCTTATCTTTCATCCACCACTCACCCTATATCGCTATATGTGATAAATTGATCGCATCCGTTACGTGGACGATACAGTATCTGTCAGTATTATATTATAGTACGAATATCATTTATAATACACCACGCAGTGGCGCTTATAATATTGCATAGAGATTGTCTTTTGTTATTTTTTATCACATTGGCCGGTTTGCTAGTGGTTTTTCTATACACACATACAAAACACGTTATTCAGAAAATATTTGCATCCTCCGGTCCCGGAATTCGTTATATTATACAAGGTGTCCCGTGAGGATTTACCTATTGCGATATCTCTCGAAATAATGGTGATATCGAAAATCTGGATTGGTAATAAAACGCGCAGGGATAAGAACTACAATTGTTTCATATTTTAATGTTTTTGTAAAAAATTTTAAAAATATATTTTTTTATTTAATTATCTCCAAAAAAATTAAAGATAGCCATTTTGTAGTGTTTATTTTTCTGAAAATATTGACATTTCAAAATTGTATTTCCATTAATTCCTGATTTTTGATATATTTTCTAGTTTTGATAAAATAAAATATGATTATAAATGTATTTAGGAATCTATCGCGCGGTGCGGCGGGTCACATGTTTGATAACATTATGGTGTTAAATAATTCGCAATTTTTCTCGAAACTAAAAAAAATATTAAAAATCAGGAAATTAATGAAAATAAAATTTTGAAACGTCAATATTTTCAGAAAAACAAACTCTACAAAATGGCTGTCTTTAATTTTTTTGGAAATAATTAAATATGAAAGTATATTTTATAACTTTTTTACCAAAACATTAAAATAAATTAAAATATGAAACAATTGTAGTTCTTATCCCTGTGAGTTTTATTACCAAACCAGAATTTCGATATCACCATTATTTTGAGAGATATTGCAATGGGAAAATCCTCACGGGACACCCTGTATACTATACGCCGTCACTCTTAAACCTTTAACTTGAATGTAGGTATATCTATTCCCTAAGTTATATACCTACCTATACTATCTATTCATGCATATTATTATATGTATATAACCTTTTTGATTTCAATATTTCAATATTTTTGTTTATACACTATGTAAAACGCATAACGTATATTTGTATACTTATGTTGAGTTATGTATATAATTATTATAATGTACTGTATTTTTCTGGAATTTCATATAACTCTATGTAAGTACATTTAAATATATACGTATTTATACATGTTTTTTCCCGTAAACTATCCTTAAAAGACGCCGAATCACTACGTGTTGTATCCGTCTTACAAAAAATAAGTAAGTACAACATAATAAGTATGCGAACCATTTTAGTGCTGTTGTTGGATTTAAAATTAAATTGAATTGAATCATTATCAAATTTTAAACTAAAAAATGTATTATCCAGGGTTTACCATAGATTCATAGACTTGTATTAGCATTTAAGTTTCAAAGCGAATCATGATCATTTTAAATTTGTAATATTTTACATACCAAGTTCTGACTTAATTCAAAATTAAAATACCAGTAAAACCCTATGAGGTGACATCATAATTTTACTTAAAAGTTCAATCATAGGTCATTCAGTAGTAAATTATTTACTCTATTATTTAAACCAACGTATAGTATATAAAAAATATAAAATTGATTCTTTTTAATGCAAATTTGGTTTTTTGTAGGTCCATAATTCGGAGATAAGTAAGAACACGTATGAGTTTGGCGTCCTTTTAATATGTCACGTAGAAGAAAAACGAAATCAAATGACAATACCAATAATATATATTATGCAATCGTAAAACGTTTTTTTTTTTTTTTTGAGGGTTAAGGCTTCGACAACTGAGGTCATTAGCCTGGGGGAACTGTAGGGGAAGGTACTGTAGGTTTTAAACACGTGGGTATTTTGGCAGAATTTTTAATGGGCACCCGTAGGTTTCTGCCATGCCCGGTTGGGGGGCGGCGGCCTCTCTCTCCAGACACCGCGAAATGCCCAAAGAGCGATGTCGCCCGTGCCGAGGTTCGAACCGGCGACTGCGTGCATGGCAACAGACGCCTTAGTCCGATCGGCCACTCCACCCCCAAAACGTTTATTATAATGAGTCGTAAATCTATAAATATCTGTAGAAGGTTTAGTTCGTACCATAATCGTTATTAGGGTGCAAGCATAATGTAAAATATAATAATTTAAAAATGAATTAGGATTATGGAAATGTTCTGCAGCGTGTGGCCAAAGAAGGGTAGAGTCATAATATGTTTTAAAAAAGTTGGTGGTTTTAGATAATATGAATAGAAAGAACATTTTTTAGAACGTGTGTGCATTCAAAGTTTAACATATTTTAACTACAACAGGACGTGACACTGGAAAATCCACCCCGTATGCATCAGTTAACTATAAGAATAGATATCATTTGAACTTTGAGCTTTTTTACTATAAGCGTGATCATGTCTACGTGATACTACATGTATCGAGACGTTATATTTATTTAGACAACATATTTTAGATTCTAAGCGAAGCAAGTAATGCATAGGTTTTATAAAAAATATGGTTTTTTATACCGCATAAAAAAAGTCAGAAAAATAGACTAGATGGGTTTAAAAATAAATAAATATTTTTTAAAAGTTTCTAAAAATTCATGAAAAATGATCGTCAACCGTCGAACGGTTTTGAAGAAATAACGAATGTTTCGACTGATTTTCTTTTAGAATAGAATCGTTTCTAGAATCCGATGATTTATTATTGCACTTTTGGCTTTAATATCACAGCCCACAACGCTATCCTTTGTCCAGTTTCAGCTGTATCTTGACAGGTTTCTTCTTTAGTTTGTGCACTGTATGCACCCTAGTTTCGGTCATAGCTCTGTATGCTATACATAGATGTTTAATAGCATTGTGAATACAATAATTTAGCTTGTGGGTGTATAGTAGGACTGACGTAGGTATCTATACAAGTAAATATAAGACACAGGTATTACATTCATTATCTTGAATTTTAAGTTCTCGGAATTTTGAAGGCAAAAATACAACCAAGTTCTTTTGAAATCATTAATAAGTTCCTCCTCGTTCTTGATGAAGTGTACTTTTGTTTTCCGACAAACTTTTCACCGCACTACTGTTGTTCATTTTAATGAAATAAAATTAGTAGAAGAGGATGGCATTGAGGACAAAAAGCGTTGGTTGAAAAACATTGGTGCACATGAGGAGGGGAGACATTTAAAGCGCTCTAATCCTGACAAACGATTGCTCGAATTTTTACTACAACACAGTATTGTATAAAGCAACTTTTCATTCGATCGCTTGAAATGTAATTAATTTACGGCTCTTAAACGTTTGTGACAAATTAGCTGAGGTAAACGTATAATGACTTTCACCGAGAGAACATAAAAAATCGCCCATTTCGGATGATATACTATATATAATATATACTATACCTAGTATTTCCTTAGATTGATATTTATTAGACACGGTTTTTGAAAATCCAAGAGTATTTTATCCGGGTATTTTTTTGTTAAACGAATCAAATTTAAATAGTACAGTTTTAACACAGAATATTGTAAGGTATTTCTTAGAGTCAACCACTTTAAATGTACTATAACTCACTCGTTTAAAAATGCAAAGGAAGGCATTAATTTAAATAATTAATAATAATACATGTATTTCTCTCCATGTAATGTGTACCTATAGGTATGAGTGTCACATAACTTTCTCAACTTAAATGTAAAAAATTAGCTTCCTCAATAAACAGATTTAACAAAACGAACTGACGGATACAGATGTACCGACTATGCAAGTAATATCTTTTGTTCCTACTTATTCCCAATTTTTCGTAAATTTTAGATACTATATGATAAGTGTATAGATTGAACAATAATCACTAAATATTAAAGTTGGCTACATAAATTAGTATATTAAAATACTCTATTTATTTTATCTGTTTCCAATTTGAGTAAACATATAACCATAGTAATTAATAATTAACATAAATATGTCAAATATATGATCAATTTAACCGTAATATTTAGTTGCTGCTATACCGCTAGACCCATAGATATAATGTGATAAATTGAAATTAAAATTTTGTAACCCAATGGCCTATGTCGCCGAGGGTATATTTGGTTAAATAATAATAAAAAAAAATGTGATAAATATTTCTATCTTTTTTTTTTTAACTATCGTGGTTACATTTGGAAAATAATTTAGCACAGCTTTATCTTTCCTAGGTAGATTTGTAAATTGTTATCCTAATGTTTTTAAAATTGTAATATAAAATACATAATTACGTATGCCGTAAAGTGAAATACAATTGAAAACTATTTTTTTAATCAGAGATGAGCATAAATCGTTCTCTTTTATTTTAACATAAAGATTATTTAATTTATTTAAATTTCAAAACGTTTGTAATTCACAATCAGGTTTTTGCATGCTTTACTTTTTTCTCTCATTTTTTAATCTATACTCACTCTTATTGATTATTTAAAACTCTTTACTGTACTAATTTTTTCAAGTCATATAATATGTGTAATGTGTATATATAGAGAGAGTATCTTATATTATGAATTTTAATTATTATTTGTTCTATAATATCTAAAAACACTGAAGTGCGATATGTATACTTGCTTTAAACTTAATGATACAAGCAATTAAACGTATAACTCTGTAAAGTATAGTTTTAAAATTTTAGTTAAGACAAATTTAATCTCATAATTTTTATCAATAATCAACCAAAAAAGTTTTTTAATTTTAATTGTATAAGATACAACAAAAATACCATAAATGTAGATACCTACAAAAGGTAATTGAAAAACAATAATAATTACATTTTATTTCTAATGTAATTTGGCTACAATTTCGTTTTATTTAAATTAATATCATGGATAGGTGTCTATAAATGTTTTTTTTTTTTTTTTATTATTGATCTTAAACAAAACAACTCGGCAGCAAAGGCCATTAGTTCACAATTCTTAATAACAATTTAGATAATATACATAGGGTTCATAGATACAATTATATTTTGTTAATTAAATTAGTTAGTTTAAGAAATTTAAGTGTTTTTTTTGTTCTGATCAAGTTGTGGTCCGAGAGTTGAGTCGAGGGTATCGGTAAAGTTGAGGTCCATTCGCTCCTGGTCGTAAACGTGACATTCGGTCAAGATGTGTTTGACGGTGAGATGGGCCGCAGGCTTCACAGAAGGGAGGTTCATCATTAGACATGAGATATCAGTGGGTAAGTCTAGTATGTCCTATTCTTAAACGATTTAAGGCGGTTTCTTCTTTTCGATTGAGGTTGGGATTATTCCTATAAATGTTTATTTACTTATTTAATACCTATTTATTGTAAACAATTTTATTTTAATATATAATTGTTTTTATTACCTAGCTTATATGTTAATTTCTGCATCACATTTATTCCTTGTGCTATAATGTATGGATTGTAAATTTAATATAAAAAAAAAAATGCATTTGATACCTATAGTATAAATTGAATTGGAAACAATTATGTTTTAATGTATACGATAAAAAAAAGTTGTTTACAGTTAAGACTGTGTAGAATTATTATAATTTTAAATGTAATTGACGAATAATTATTTAAACTAATTAATATAATATATAGTTTAATATACATACTACATAGGTACTGTTTTATTTTAATTAAATACAAATTTAATATAAATTATGATTCAGCTTTATATCGTTTAAAGAATACACGTATTTTTACTGATGCAGTTAGCATGAAATCTAATTTGTGTTAACGCATACATATTGAAATATTAATATTTTTTTGGAATGCCAATTAGTTTAATAATAACTAAGATTTTACGGAGAAAGATTATTTTGATAATACACAAATGTTAAATGAAATATGAAAATATGAAATAAACAAGTAAACCATAAACTGCATTAAGTAAAAACTTTTTTATCTACTTGGTTTGCCATAAAAATAATTATTAAAAAAAATAATAATGTATTTTAATCTTCAATAATAAAATGTTAATTATCATTAAAAATAAAGTTTATTAAATTCAATATAATGGCAATATAAGTTATTTATTGAATAATATTAAGCACGATTATTGTAATCTAAAATATTTAAAATAATTTCCGTGGATTATCGAATTCAAGTTTGAATTATTAATTTCATAATTTAACTAAATTGAAATAAATTAAATTGATGTTTTTTTAGAGATTAACTTATTATATGTGCAGAAGTATGGTATAGTTATTTTAATATTCAACATATGTAAACGAAATTAAAAACTATCACACTTGTAACTTAATTTTATACAATTAATACCTACAAACTATACTTAATTATAATTTTAGATTCTGAGCGGAGCGATGAATGTATTGATTTTACCATGATGTGTGTTTTTTTTTTTTTTTGTGTCTGTCGTCACGTTTTGGGGCAATAAAAGTGCTTCGATTTTCGACTTCAGTACCTCGTTTGATCAGAAAGTGAATCTAGTTGGTACTTTGAGGAGTAAAAAGTAAAATATTCTTAAAATTTTTCTAAATAATCGAGAAAAACAAACTAAAAATTAAGGGAAATACAGGAAAATTTACGCACGGTCATTTTTCGACAAAATCGATTTTGGTTTTTGATGTAACTTTAAAACAAATGACCATTGATACATGCAATTTTCACTGAATGTTTTTATAAAAATATTCTATCCGCCATGAAATTTTCAAAAATTTTCGACTTAAGTTGAACTATTCATAGTCATTTGAAATTTTCGATCATTATTAGTTTTTTTTAATTAATAATGATAAAAATTTATTTGTTCGGCAGAAAAGCTTGAAAATTTAATACAAGGCTTTTAACATATTGTTACAATAGCAGTTGAAATATAAAAGAAATTCATCGTCACAATTTTTTTGTATAAGCATTCAAAGTTTGAATTTTGACAAAATACGTAAAAATCACGAAAATTCACAAATTATTTTAAGCTAGAAATTCATAAAAAATTTTCTTTTTAAATCTAAGATTTAAAAATTTAATACAAGATTCCTTACAAGTTTTTAAATCTTTATCACAAATAAAAAGTCCACCGGAAATTTAAATTAAATTTTTATGAGCATTTGAAATTTAAATTTTTACAACATTGGATTTTCACTTTTAGCGATTTCCTTATTTTGGTGTAACAAATGACTGCAGATACTTGAAATTTTGACTGAATGTTTATATATGCATTTTATATATTTGATAAAATTTTCAAAATATTAAGATTTGTTTTGAGCTGTTTACTGACATTTTAATTTTTCAACTTTTTTAGTTTTTTTTTTCTATAAATATCGATAAAAATGTATTTGTTGGGTAGAAAAGCTTGAAAATTAAATACAAGGCTTCTAAAGTTCTAACACATTGTAACAATAGCAGTTGAAAAATAAAAAAATTTATAGTCATAATTTTTTTTTTATAAGCATTCAAAGTTTGAATTTTAGACAACATACGTAAAAATCACGAAAATTCATAAATTATTATATGCTAGAAATTCATTAAAAATTTTCCTTTCATGTCTTAGAATTTAAAATTTTATATAAGGCTCCTAACATATTTTTACAACAGCAGTTGAAAAATAAAAGAAATACGTAGGCACGATTTTTTTTTATAAGCATTTAAAGTTCAAATTTTGACTAAATACGTAAAAATTACGGCAATGTTAAAATTATCTTAGATAGAAATTCATAAAAGTTTTTCTTTTTAATTCTAAGATTTGAAAATGTAATACAAGGCTCCTAACATATTTTTACAATATCAGTTGGAAATTAAAAGGAATACATATAGTCACAATTTTTTTTTAAGCATTCAAAGTTTGAGTTTTGACAACATATTCACTCAGAATCGTTTTTCGTATACAATGATATAATATAATTGGATTCAAATTTAATTCCATCCATTGCAGTAACCCACTTGTAACCTACTGTACAGCAGAGCGATAACCGCCTTTTTTATAATTTAATTTAAAATTTGATATTTTAGGATAATTTTTGTTACTGAAATAAACATTAAGGAAATATTATAACGACGGAAAATTCACAAAAAATAATGTAGAATGTAATCCTTAAAATAAAGTACATCAAAATGTTAACCAAAGCATTACGATAATTTAAAATGCTGTTAAGCTCTTTAAAAATGAAAAAAATAATTGATTATCAGTAAAAAGAATATTGTAACTTTAAATCTTTATTTCATTAACAGTAAATATTTAAAATTACAGAATCTGCAATATTATGGCTGACGGGCTATTAAATGGTAGAAGTTGATATTGCTGGTCTTGTAAGTTGTTGTAAGATTAAATGGTACCTATCTAAATAAAGTGTTATATTGTCTACTCCTAAAATTATAAGATGCATTTTTAAATTTATAATTAAAATGTTTATTATATTTGTTTTTACAATTATTATTATTATTAACTGTGTAAACAATGATTTAGTTTAAAATGTGTAATAAAAGTCAGTGTAGGTTGTTACTTCAATAATAAATTAAAATTCCTTATACTAAATTATATCCTACATTTCATATAGATATAAATATCTTTTCAAAATGGGAAGATTAATATCATTCACCTGAATTGTGTTAAATATGTTTCAATGAGTTTTGATTTACCGTTCTTTTCAAGTTAATTTTATCAAAGGAAACATCATACAACAATTTAATATAAACATGTTTAGTATTTTATCTACTATTATTCTATATAAAATTCAAAGTTTCAAAATAAAATTATTGTGTAACAACTACCTCAATGGATAACAAGTTATAAGTTATAAGTAATAAAAATCCTATTGTATGGTTTTCATGTTACCTACGTCCTATTCAACCTACTAAATAAGTTTTTTTTAAATAAACTTTATAATAAATAAAAGTTGATTGTAGGTAATAAATAATGATATCATGAATATTGTGTTACGTACAATTATTTTATTGAATATTTTATCAATGTTTTATTACTGAATGAGTTCCGTAACATAACGGATAACACTCTTTGTTCAAGACAAAATAACAATGACTTAAATATTTATTGAATAACGTATACTATATTATTACTGTTCTTCGTAAAAATTGGGATGTGAACTGGAAAAAAAACATATACTACTATGTTGTCCAATTTCACAGTCGATTTGATCACTTGCGTTCTGCCCAATCAGCTTAGCAACTTGGATTTTTACCTCTTGCAATAAAAAAATGAAAAATACGAGTAAGAGGTAAAATAGCTATATCACAAACACATTTTGATTTCGTTTATTTATTTTAGCAATTATTTATTTATTGTTTATCATTATAATAATGTTTTCAATTCGTGTTTTACATAATTTATATTTTAATTTTCTGCAATAAAATCTTTACTTGAAGCATTATATATGTTTTTTAAGATACTTATACAATCTATCCAAAATAGTATACCACGTGTAAAGTAATCACCTTTTTAAATTTTTTGTTGGTTAATAAATTAATAAAAGTAGGTTAGTAAATTAAATTTCTAACATAAATTATCTGATAAATTAGTTTACCGAGACGAATGTCACGTTTAGTATGTGTTATTTATAGGAGAACAATTTAGTGATTAATATAAGTATTATTTTCATATGATTAATATAGGTAAAAATTAAAATATGAACGAGTAAATAAGTTATTCATAAATATGATGTTATATATTAAAGCGTATAATATTGTTTGAAAAAAATAATTTAACTTTTCAGAAAATATAATTATAATAAATAATACTATCATACATATTAATAAATTTAGATTATAAGTAATTTTACGGTATGATTGATTAAGTCATTTAGACATCATTGTAAATTGTAATAATTAATTCAAAGCTTTAACAAAAGACGTAGGTTGCTATATATTTAGAATTATGATACTCATAATTGATTTTTAATGAGTCAATGACTGATTTTTTATTTTGTTTTTTATAGTAATAATTTGAATGGATTTGCGAGAAAAGCGATTCATGCATAATATACATATTCCTCGAAAAATCCGACTAAAAAAATATTGCCGGACTGGATCACAAACGACATACTAAGTTTCAATTTAAGATCAATCCTACGATAACTCATTGAAAAATCTGTCAAATATCACTCATATATCTGAATAGATGTATAAAACATGATAGCATTTTTGATATAGGGACGGATTGGACCATCGGGAAGTCAGGAAATTCTCGATGAGCCGCGTATTAGTTAGCACTGCGTGTACTACCGAATTAAACGACTTAATATCCTTTAGATACGTAAACAGGACTTAGTTTTTTCCAGCAACAAAAATTAAATATAGACGGTTTTTTGTTATTGGTATTTTAAAACATGTAACTTTTAAGGTAATTTTTTTAAGTTGTAGGGCATTTTTGTTTTAACAACGGCAAGAAAAAATAAAAGTTAATATTATTTTTCATAATTTAATTTTATATTTTTCACTAATCGAATAATTTTATTTTACTATTACGAAAGATATTTTAAGCTACATTTTCAATTTTTTTCTAAATTTAAACTTATTTTCTGAATTCAAATTTAAACCAAAACTACGTATGTTTATAAAATTGTAATTTTAGATTCTGAGCGGATCGAGGAATGTATTGATTTTACAATGATGTGTGTTTTTTGTTTGTTTTTGTGTCTGTGTACAGCATAACTAGTCGAAATAATGCTTCAATTTCAAACTTTGGTGGTGGTTTCGGATGTAAAAGTGAATATCCTTGGTGCATTATAGAGGTCAAAAGTTAACATTTTCCAACAGTTTTCAAAAAAATCGAGAAAAAGAAAAAAAAAATTACAGAAAAACAGGAATTTTTACGCAAAACCAGTTTTCGACCAAATCGATTTTTTTATATGGTTGTAATTCAAAAACTAATCACTGTAAATACTTTAAATTTTCACCAAATGTTTATGTTAGTGTTATCTATATACAGTTTAATTTTCAAAATTGTTTGACTTTTTTTGAGATATTTATAGACCACTGAAATTTTCGATTTTTATGAGAATTTTTTTTTGAAGTGTCGGTAAAAAAATTTTAGATGACCAAAAAAACTTGAAAATTTAATACAAGGTTCCTTATGAGTTGTTCTTATTGTAGCTAAAAAAATTAAAAAATTTAAGTCAGTCACAATTTTTTTTTTATAAGCGTTTATAGTTCAAATTTTTACGAAATCTGTCGAAAACGCGAAAATTTGCAAGTAATTTTAAAGTTTAAAAATCATAAAATTTTTTGTGTTTATAAATTATAACTAAGGATGAAAAATACAACACTAAGTTTTCCATAAGTTTTTCTTCGAGAAGCTATAGAGAAAACTCAAAGCGACATTATAGGAAAAATGTTTTGAGTGTTTAAGTTTTAAATTTTTATGAAATCCGGTATATACATATCTATGATAATATAAGGTATTATGAATTATGATAACCATACATGCAATGTTTTTGGAAAAATTGATTAATCATGCCTTATGAAAAATGCGTCCTAATTGAAAAATAAAATATTTGTTTCAAAATAGAATATATTATGACAATATTTAAATATAATATATCCTAGACTGACAAATCTTCTCCGTTCAGAATCGTTTTTCGTATACAATGATACCTAATCATTGCATTTAAATCTAACCTACCCTAGTCAGAGGTCCACCCCACCACATAAGGTACTGCAGAGCGACATCCACTTACCTTCTTTTGTTTTTTTTTTTGTCTCTATCATCAGTTTCATCACGTTTTGGGGCAGTAAAAGTGTTTCGATTTTCGACTTCAGTACCTCGTTCGATCAGAAAGTGAATCTAGTTGGTACTTTGGGGAGTCAAAAGTAAAATATTCTTAATATTATTCTAAATAATAAACAAACTAAAATTAAAGGGGAAAACAGGAGATTATACGCAAAATCAATTTTCGACAAAATCAATTTTAATTTTTGATGTAATTTTAAAACAAATGACCATAGATACTTGAAATTTTTACTGAATGTTTATATAGACATTTTCTATATCTAATAAAATTTTCAAAATATTTTGATTTGTTTTGAGCTGTTTACTGACATTTTAATTTTCAAATTTTTGGTTTTTTTTTTCTATAAATATCGATAAAAATTTATTTGTTGGGTAGAAAAGCTTGAAAATTAAATACAAGGATCCAAACATATTTTTACAATAGCAATTGAAAATTAAAAGAAATACTTAGTCACAATTTTTTTTTATATAAGCATTCAAATTTTAATTTTGACAACATACGCAATAATCACGAAAATTCCCAAATTATTTTAAGCCGGAAAATCCATGAAAAATTTTCTTTTTAAATCTAAGATTTGAAAATTTAATACAATATTCCTTAAAAGTTTTTCAATCTTTATCACAAATAAAAAGTCCACTGGAAATTAAAATTAAAAATTTTATGAGCATTTGAAATTTAAATTTTTACAACATTGGATTTTCTCTTTTAGTGATTTCCTTATTTTACTTTACTTTCACCAAACAATTATATGACTACCAGTAGACTAGGCCGAGCTGATCTGAAATTATAATCTGTCACCTGATATTTACACTTTACATACATATTTTTAATACAATATGCGACGTACATAATAAAAAATTGTTGATGATATTAGTCAGAATCTACTATAATATAAATATTGAATACAATTTATAAGAATTTATAATATTTACGTTTTTGACTTTATATACACATACATGATGTTATAATCGTGTACATTTAATATATAATTAGGTAGAAGAATTTTTTATTTTTAAAATAATTTATTTGATATAACTTATATATAATATTAAAATAATCACTTTTGTTTTCAGCAAAAATTGCCTAACAGCAAACGATAAAATACCTTTTCCCAAAATTGATTTATGTATGTACACATTTACAATTGAAAAAATGTTGACACACCCTCTAGACGGCTCTAGTTCACTATACTTGTCTCTCTTTTTTATTGAACATATTTATGTAGGTACTAAATTTGCCTATGCAACGTGCCGTGATTTCAAAATGAATATTTCCTATATTATATTATTTCGTTGTTCAATGAATTTCGGTAAATAATATTTATACAATTTTCTAAAAAACTTATTTCAAACAATCTGTAACTTGTATGGTTAGTAAAATATAATATAATGTAGATATACATTTTATTTTTAAAATATAAACATCACAGCATGACAATCGACAGTAACAACTTGGAACTAAGTTAAACATTTTTTATTTAATAACTTCAATTATTAAATCTAAACTGACCGTAGGTTATTTAACTGTAATTACAATTATAGCTCCTTTAATAATATACTTATGTTTTAAATTTTTTCTATAGATTAAAGATATGATTTGCATTTTTGAATTAAAAAAAAAAAATCTTTTACATAAATTCTGTGTTATTTTATAGATTATAAAACGTTTGAGAAAATTCATATATTCAGTTTCAAATTTTTCAATTTTTTTTTGTGGGTGTCGGGTGTCGAAATGTGTATGAAAATATAATTCATGTATTGTTATATGTATTATATATCAACATAAATCTAATAAATTATTTAAAACAGCCCAAACAAATATAAATGAACGCTTTGTGTTTTTATCATTATTAGTAGTATTTTTTTTTCAAATCTGTATTTAGTAATCCGGAATACGTTCAGTTGTTATAACTGATAGGAATATATTTATATATATTTGAGACCATAAATTAAATGAAAGGGCCAGGAAGTTAATAAACTTCCAGTTGCAAAAGGTCGTTTCGCATAAACATGGTCTGAAAAGGGAACAATATTTTTATGAAACTAATTTATAAGTTTTTTTTTGTAAAAATTTCTGGTACTGAGTTTGGTGGAACAATGTATGAAATGATTTTAATATTTACGCTTTGTTTAACATTCAAACTGAAAAGTAACTTTATTATTTAAAGACATTTATTATATTTATATCGGAACATTTTCTAACAATATTGAAAGATGACGAGTATAATAATCAAATACATTTAATAGAATAAAATAATATGTTGTAAACTATGATATCGGTAATCATTAATTTGTTATTTTATATTCATGAATATAATTATGTTTGGTATGTTTTTAATTATAATATATAGAGTGATAAAAAATATTATTTGTAACTTTGTAAGAAAAATTATGGAAATATTCTAATATATCATTCGATTCTTTAATGCAATCTCCGACATTTTTTTGATACCCAAATTAGTGATCAGCATGCAACAGCGTGTACATAATATACGTATTATATTAATCATACAAGTGTGAAGAGGAATCATAACTATTTTAGTTTAATTTACCAGTGAACACTGCATAAAAGCATCCATTACATTATTGGCGCCAACTTAAAAGTTAAAATTACTTAAAACATTTCACTCCGTCTTAAGTATGATAACATTACTAACCAATACTAACGAATATTATAGTTTGACTATTCTACTTTTAAATAAATGCTAATTGTGTTTGCTTTATTAACCTTTAGTAGAAGTTCCGGAATCAGATTGCACCATTTTCGACGTCAATATGTACCAACAGCTTAGTACGCCAAGCAGGGTGGAGCACGTTTTCATTATCAATGTGTTTTTTTAACTGTACTTTAAGAAGATGTTTTATTAGCGAACACTATACAGAAGTTGATAAATGTATTGTATCCATTGAACAAAGACTTCTTAAGAGTCCTTACAGAACATGTGTATTGACATTAGTACATTACAGACACAAAAATCCAACCTGAAAAAGGTATATACTTATTATTATATATCAATTATTAATATGTAGATACATAGGTATGATTGATTTATTTATTAAAATAAAATAGTTTTAAAAACTTTTTTTTTAATGTTTATTAAGGCTTCAACCACAGGTTTTTAGCCTACTTTAATCAAAATGTATACACTTTAAAAAAAAAAAGAAAAAAACTTTATATGATCTGTAAATCATTCCTTCGGGCTATATAATATGGAACATATTTACTAAATTTTGGATGAATTATGGTGGTATACACTATACATATATATTATTTTAGACGAGTAAATCTATTTAAGACCTTTATTTTTATGTATTCATATAGTTTATGAGTAACCAGTACGCCATAAAATAATTAATACATACACATTCTAATATTTAAAAAAATAATTGACTAACAAATAATTATCATCTTGTATTCTTGTAGCAGAAGAAGTGGCTCAAAAGTTTTTTCACTCTATCTTTTGACGAGTTTGTTCATCTACCCGATACTTTAGAAAAGAAGTCAATGTTTTTATTTATACTGAAATAATTAGTATCAGTAAGAGATAAGGAACATTATTTATAAATCAATAAACAGAAGAAAGAATAAAATAAGGTTCCTTATAGTGTTAAATTAGTTGTTTTTTACTTTTTTTATTATCTTTTGAAACTGAATTTTCATAATGATTTTTTTTTTTATCCGAAAATATATCAAATTATAATTTATAATTATAGAAATCACTATTCTCTAGTGTTCAGAACAAGATGATCACGAAATACCTTTGTGGTGTATTCACAGTGATGTTCTGAGTGTTTGGGGACACTCTTCAAACAAAATTAAAATTATTTTGAAATTATTGAGGAAACAAAATGAAAAAAAAATGCAAGCTAATTTATTTTTATATTATTCAAATGTTAAAGCTAATATTTGAATGCAGCTTTTTTTTAATAATTAATTTTTAATTAATATTTTGAAATATGTTAAATTTACTGACATAATGTAATGTATAGGAATCAACAATAATTTCTATTATTGATAATGATCAAAATATTACAGAATGTCAGCATACCACAGTGTTTTTTATGTTAGTAAATATCTATGTTATCATTAAATTCATTATTTCATACTAGATTCTAGACTCTAGATCACTTCTATTTTAAAAGACGCTGAAGACGAATTACCTTTCAAGCTCAAGGTAGCAAGTATAATATTTATTTCAAATACTCTTACTATATAGGTTCGTAATAATTAATAGTTAATTTATTATTAGGTTATAAATAACATCGTGTTCGGTAAATCAGTTTAGTTTCTATTCATGATGAAACAACTTTTATCATAAAAACTGGATACCCTTCTGGGAAGATGAAAAATACGGTACTGCATATTAATCATATTATACCTAATATGTTTGCTTTTTTAATTTTAATTTAGACAAATTTAATTCTAGCTTATATTGAATTTCTTATTGCTAAACTATGATACTTGTTTTGTATACTTAAATTTAATACGTGAAATCGCGTAAATAATTTGATATTGTTAAATTCCATTTAGAATTCAAATTAAGCAAATTAATTAGTCACATACTTAGCAAATAAATGCTTCCGAATCTTGCAGAGAGTCCTCTAATAACTATATCCGACCTACGAATTTGAGTTAAGTAAGCCATTATAACATTATAAAAGTAAAAAATTAAAAACAAACGGCGTAATTACTAAAAAATTGCAAAGAAACTAAAATATGTAGACTTTATTTAATTATATTTGAATATG
This sequence comes from Diuraphis noxia, assembly GCF_037042655.1. Classification (NCBI taxonomy): domain Eukaryota; kingdom Metazoa; phylum Arthropoda; class Insecta; order Hemiptera; family Aphididae; genus Diuraphis; species Diuraphis noxia. The sequence continues at coordinate 4,968,412 of NW_028301713.1, read as the reverse complement.
AACATTATTAATTATGACTATCACAAAAAAAAATCAAAATTTTTAATGTATATATCATACATATACAATATACATGCACCTACTATGGAGTATGAACTAGCTAATTTATTTCCTTAGACCAAAGCTTTGTAAAAAATCATTCAGCCAGCGCACATTCAAAAGTTATGGAATTTTCGCTTTAATGTGTAAGTTCTTTATCAGTTGTCAAATATTTATGACTATGAAAAATAAACATAACTATATGTCGTCTGAACAAATTTAATATGATAAATTATTTTATATGGCTGTCTCGATATTTTATCAATATGAATTTCATTTTTATAATAGAACTTAATAATGCCGATAAATAATTAAAAAGAAAAAAGAACTATTTAATATAACTAATAGTTATATTTTATAATAATTAAGAAAAAATATACCTATATTAATTTTAACAAAATATATGATAACTTTTAAGAGATATAGAAGCAAGGGGTATTTAACCAAAAATGTATTATATATCAATTATCTTCTCATTTAATTTTTCGTAATAATATTACAATAATAATAAACCCATCATCAATTGATCGACCAAATAAATTGTATAATATCTATAATAATGGTTAATGAATTCTATCTATCATTGATATCCCTTAAATAGTTTTCGAAAGTTAATATTATAAACTATAAATACGAACCATGGCTATAACAGTTATATAATATTATAGTTACTATACTTTAATTGAAAACTACAGACACCTATTACGTAAGTTTTTTAACTTATTATAATAATATCAAAAGTAAAAACATTTTTAAAATAAAAGATCCATTATATTGGAGTTTAAACTTATAGATACGATATTTATAAACTATTTGCATTAATATGTAATCATCTTACTTCTATACTTGATACTTCCTAATTACCTATACTGATATACATATTGGCTATGATATTATAGAGATTATTTATTTTGAAATATATTACTTTTTATCGCACTTCAACTTACCTCTTATTTATTTTTATAATTACATAACTTAATTATTATTTGTCAATTGTCCTTATAAACAGTCATATTTTGTAGAAAGTTATTAAGCTATCACTATATCATATCTAGAAATATACAGACTACTAAGGGAAACTAATTCATAATGATAGTTAAATTCATTTTGCACACCTGTCTACAAATATATTATTCAAGTATTCAACAACAACGATGTAAAGCTTTATTCTACACGTGAGGAAAATAAACAATTAAAGCGATTAATTATGCATTTTAACTTTGGATAACCGTTGGGATTTTGTTTACATTTGAAAACACCTAACCTAAATTCTCATTATTTTAAAGTAGAAATTACATAAGAATTCAAACAATATAATATGTAGGTTTTATCTTTGATACATTAAGCAGAATTATAACAATTACAAATTTTCGATACATATTTGGTAGGTTATATACTGTAACACGTATATTCTAAAAAAGGTATAACGAAACGATCATGTTTAAATTTATTAAATTTTTTTATGATACTTTAGTGATATCTTTACCAATAAATTATTTTTCTATAACTTAATTTTAATATAATATTTATTTATAATTTTAAATTGCGCTTTCATCAGATAATATAATTAAAAAAATGTTTTTATACAAGGATGTGCATTTTGTGCAATGAGATACTATTATAATACTATTATTAAGTTACATATCAAACGCACTTAATTAAAATCTAAATGTTATTATTAAAAATTATACTCTATTAAAATTAATATTATCTTTTTATATTTTATTTATCTTAGTTCTTATAAAATATTAATTATCAAACATTATTCTTAACTGCGTAAGAATCCTTTATGTATTTTTTAAGTGCAATACATATACAACCCCTTTAAAATCTTAAATATAACAAGTGCACAGTGTACTTCAATGTTACAGTTTCTTTATTCGTTTTTCTATTTTAGTTTTCATTAATTAAGTTTTTAAAGTTGATATATTTAACATCATTCTTTGTAAAATATTGGATATGAAAAACACGAAAAGGGTATCCATTTTATTTAAACGCCATATTTATATTTCTACTTCATGTATTTTAAATTTCTGTTCTAAAATAATTTATCATAATTAACTTTTATTTTGTAAATAACTTCAAGTTATTTATGTTTTCTTCTTATCATCAATTTTTAACATTGAAAAAATTGGTATGAAAAGATATCTATAATCTATATCATAATGTAATGCTTCCTTAAGTATTTTAAATAAATTCATTATTAATAGTTTAAACTTGCCTCATTAATTTATAATTTTCCATTATTATAAAATTTAAGTATTTAAGTGAGGATAACCTTCTAAATTTAGTTTTATCAAATAATAATAATCAGTCCAATGTACATAAATCTCTATTTATACATTCCGAATTGTATTACAATAGTTTTAGTTTTACCTGCAGTAAGTATTAATATCTATCGCACTCATACAATATAATATACATTATACATATGTATGTATGTATATATATACATATAAATCGATCGAGTATGTATGGTATTTATCTTAATTTAGTATCTCATGGGGGCTTATGCATTGTAACACTTAGGCAAGTGTACATAATATAGTTTAGCTATGTAAGTGTGTGCATTCAAGTGATTTTGGTGACTTTGCATAATCGTTATTTACCTACAAAAATTTTAATGGTGTGTATATTTTATATAGCTTTTAAATTATTATTGTAATAATCTAAGTGGTTGATTACGGTTTGTCTTTCATTTTAAACCAACTGCATAAGTACGTATATATAAATATATATTTTAGGTGAATGATTAACCTAACTTTAAATTCAGTTCATATACATTTTCAGATTACAATAAGAACAATATAAAGCTTAAAATATTTATGATTTCTTGATTTAAACATACATAATTACTTCTAGTTTTGAGAGTAAAAACAACATGGAACATTTTGTTAGGAAAAGCTATGTTTATAGGGTGTATAATGAATGTACTACAATTCGTGTATGAAATATTCATCAGTACCCAACTGAAAACAGTACTAATTTTATAATAATTGGAGCAACCGTATTTGTAGATACTAAATAGAAAATGTGTATAATATGGTAATTCAATTTGTATGGATAAACAAACAATATTATATATACGTATAGTCATGGTATCAATGGCGTATCATCTATCAATTTATCATTATAAGTTAAATATAAGTTTATAGGAGTACTTACAAGTTATTTATTAAACTATGATTATTATATATTAACCTGTTTCAACCACTAAAAGTTGATGAACTATTTTTTACATAGTTATTGATATAGCTACTGTACCTAAGGCCCTACATGTAAAAAAAAAACAGACGGATTCAAAATAATACGTATTGAAGGATTCGTCTCGATTTACTTGATCTGGCACCAGTCATGGCATTTTCTATTCAAATAATTTATTGGATAACAATAATAAATTACTTAAATCTTAAAACGACTCTTTGATGGGTTATTAGTGTTTAAAAATTTTAAATGGCTATAATAAAATGGCAATCAAGTATTTTGAAATAATTCTATTACGTACACTATTGTAGAATAACGTTTTACTCGTTTTAGTACACATTGAGAATTCTGACTGTTTAAAAATTAAAACCAAAAGTAATCTCTATTTTTATTCTTTATTTAAATTAATATATATTTATTTTTTTTATATTCTTAGGTGTCACAAGAAAGCAGTCTGCTAAGATATGGTGTAGAAGACGACCCACTGGCGAAACTTCTGGATTCTCTACAAAAACCGGTGTTGAAAAAATAAACTATTAAGCTAATAATATATTCCTAGGCGTATAATCTCTAGCTATTTATAGATATTATACATAGGTAATACATTAAACTTTGAAGCACTCGTTCTACCAGAAAATATTACTATGTATAAAATATAATACGAAACGTTGTATTTGAAATGTTACTTTATACCTACAATGGTTCCATGTTGGGACGACTCGATTTTGATTTTGACGATAATCGTATATGTGTATTGCAACCGGTAGTTTTGCGCGGGATAATGGCTTCTGAAAACTGAACAAGGCCACGTAGGAGGTAAGTTCAAAAAAAAACTGTTCAAAAATGTAAAATAGTTTAAGATAATATTTGAGCACGTTTTAAATTTTAATACATGATAATATTATCATTATTAATTATTATTGTTGTTGTACACCGCGTGTACGGGGTGGACAAAATGACGGAAACACAATAATATTTCGGTATATTTTACTGTATTATATCATATTAATTATATTACGTTTGGCCAAAAGTATGTGAGCGGAAAAGGTCGGAAATCGTATATTATTATCGTAGCGTAAACACGCTCGGTAACGTCAGTGGCTGGAGTCGGCGGTGGCGAATCGCGCGTTATCGTACGCACCGAACGAAATTAAATCCTGTTCGCAGAGCACGCGACACGACACTGAATTCGCCAATGTATGCCCGTGGCGGTGTCGTCGGTGAAACGGACGAGCTGCGTTGGAGCAGGACGACCGTGGCGGCGGCGGCGGCGACGACGACGACGACGACGATTCCGACCCTGCCACCACTAGTAGGGTTGACTTGAACGGGTAGGTTTGTGTGTGCGTGTGGGTGTGTGGCGCTGCTTTTCGGTGGACATTTGCGCGATGATATCGCGCAAACTAGAAAACGATCGCAGCGATTCTAGCGAACCGTAAGACTTTACAGATTTCCGGCGGTATCGGCAGTGAATGCGGATGCAAGGGAACCGATGTATATAAGGTAGTATGTAAGACAGAAAGAGAAAGAGTGAGAGAGAGAAAAAGAAAAAATACGAGGGGAAAAAATACTGGTAATACCAGCATTTATTTCTCGTGCCCCCCCCCCTCCACCAATCACCGCATACCGTTCGATTGCCTCCGCAAACTGAAATGCGAGTATATATATATATGCTGTATGGGGAGCACCTATATATATAGGACGATTATCTAAACAACGCGAAACTGTCGTACATTTTATCGTCGGTCGGATTTCTGTTTGAAATGCTATACATTTTCTGTTTAAATTATAATTTGTTTTATTGCAGTGAGATATTTCATGTATGTTTTTCCGAACGGAAATCTCCACGTTTCGAACTTCTCGTATTAAATACCAGAAAAAGGCAATGCACCCTCTATGGCTGGGTATATTATTATTGTAAATATCTAGTTGTACGTTGATTCATATTCAGTAGCAAAAGATGATTCAATTCTAATTTCTAACTACCCCATAAGATCCGCACCACCCATATCATAATTATTATATTGATATGATATTCAACACCCACAAAATAGACTAAAATAATACAGTACATAACCTTCTATTTTTCTGTAAATGGATTTATCACGTATATATCATAAATATTATTATTACATCATTAATTATCATATTATTATAATGTATGCAAACAATGAATGGTCAACTCTTGCTCATAGAATATTTGCGATGCCTATAATATACAAGTAAGTATGGTAAAATCATAAATTTTCATCTATAAGTTATGTTCACTCGATTTGAAATATTTTAATTCTTTTTTTTTTTAAACGTAATGTATACGTAATTTTAAATTGTTTAGTATGGTTTTACACATCTCAAACTATATTATACATAAGTATACAAAATTATTTTTTCACGAAAATTTACCGTTAACATATAGTCACCCTGTAGGTATATTATCATATTAAAGTAGGTATATACGTGTTGTACGTTTACACATAGTATAGTACCACAAACATAAATTTATCATAATGTTCCGGAATACGCGCACACTACCCGCACCATTTGAAATAATCTCGAAAGGATTATAATTTCTGGATTACTACAACATGCCTACCGCAAGAGGATGAGCAGTGTGAGCTGGTATGTGGGCAATGTGTGAGTATGAAGAGGGGATAGTTGGTCTCGTGATATTACGATCGGTTCTCAACTTTACCAATATATATATAATAATATATACCCACCCATACCTGCTCTCGTTCCGCTGGAGAATTTGCCACGCGATAAATAACCGATAGCGCCTATTATACGTCGCAGTCAACACGGCAGTGGTCCATTTCGTAGGTACTACAGCTGAAGTCGAATATTGTTTTTTTCATATGGTATAATCTTTTTTTCTATTTTCTCCCTCCCATAAAATTTTATACAGTTTAACGCGGATGCGATTCAAATGTAAGTTTTATGCGTGCACGTATAACTATATATATTTAACCATATTATACCTAACTCGTTTATAGTAACGACCGGCGTTAGATTTGACTTGGTATAATATGCCCATGTCATTAAAATCTAGTAAAGTTTTGGCCCTAGTTGTATTATTATATTATTATTATTTTATCATCATCACCGATAAGTTCAAAAGTTAGTATTAAATGTGCTGATGCTGTAATTTATTGAGCATCCAGGGCTATAATAATTGAGGACTCAGGACAACATAATTTACTTTTGCCCAAAAACAATATTTCTTTTAACAAGTTTAATGGGTATTGCATTTTCTAGGAAATTCTAAAAACTACTCGGCTAAATAAGTATTTGTAATAATCAATCTAGACGGCTTTTGAAGAATGACGTTTTTTAAAATTATATCCCAAGTTATTTCAATCAGAATTTAAATTAAATAATTCATTATTGTATACTATATGATATATATTAATAGAAAAATAAAAATAATTATTATTTTTTATATATCCTATATAGGTACATAAACTAGTATAAAAATAATGAAATGTACCTATTGACAATTTACTGTTAGTACTATTTCATTTAAATGGATGTTTTAGCAAGAAGTTGAATAATATGTATAGTTAAAAAAACTTAAAAGTATAATAAATCATATATGTATAGAACATACAATACCATTATGACGAAATGCTTTATAAGTCTCAAAAAAAATTTCATTGCTGGTTGGGTGTGATAAATTTAATTTTAGTGCCAATAGAGCAACTGCAGTCAGTGTGTTACATCGCTACAGATAATTACACAAATCGTTAAAAAATAATTTGTTAGTGTTTTAACTATAACTTCTGTTAATATTAGTGTAAACCTATAAAAATTATTTAAAAAATAAAATGGCAAGTTTATATTATAGTATTATTTCTACTTGTGTTATTGACTATAATTACATTAACTAAGTGTATATATGTTTTTATATAATTTTTTTTATTAGAATAATGCAATCGATAACTATGGATTCACTACGCATGTTATAAATTATAATTGGCATAAGTCAAAATTCATGAGCGGAGTTGGATGCATCTATCACAATCGTGAGGTATTTATCAACATTTTTTGCTTAAAATACAATCTATGAACAACCTATAAATTATAGTCATAAATACCATAAACCATCATAGTTATGGTTTTTCTGCTGGTATGTTTAAAATTGTACCTAAAATATTTTAAATCAAGTATTATTATGTACGTTTTTGAAGAAGAACTATATTTCTAATTTATAAATATGAACCTCTATTCATAATTTAATTCTATTCGTTATTTTTTGAAATAGTATATAAATATTTTATAATATAAATTGTTGAGTATTTATATTTTTTTTATAACTTTTTAATTAATACAGTGTTCAAAAAAAAAAAAATAAAAAAATATTAACCATAAACTTACAGATATAGTAGCTGTACTTAAAATACATTTATTTAAATTGTTCCCAAAATGTTCAGTCATATTGAGTTTTAATGACACCAAATGCCAAACACTAATAAAAAACAACCATTACATATATATGATATACATATATATATATATATATATATTATTTTTTGCCAACTGGATGAATGCCCGACCGAGGCAGAGCCGCAGAGGTCGACATTTGGCATTGATGCGAAGCTTTTAATTTGTTTTATTACGACATCTCTGGTCCATCTAAACAAACATAATACGTATATAGCCAAAGGTACCTTATATATTTAACATTTTATTTAACTGAGCTCGGAACACTATAAGACATTATTGGTTTTTCCTTTATTAATTATACGGCTAATAAAAATTATCATAGAAGACAATAATTTATCAAACTGTACGTGTTTTTTTATAGACATTATACCTACTTATTCTTAAAATATGTATTTTAAACACAACAAGTAATTGTAAATTTTGCGGAATCGTGTTGATTTTAATAGACACTGATATACATACACGACTCCGCAAATTTAATATATATGTATACGATTCCACATAATTTTAAATGCAACGTTGCCAAATATACAATTAATTACTCTTGTTATATAAATTGTAATTTTTTTTTATAGTTAAGTATACTATATTTTTTAATATAGCCAAAAAAAATTATAAACATTTTTATATGATTTTAAATAATAATGAGTATAACAATTTTAAAAATATATGTAATATGAATTATAATGATTTATCTTGATAAGTATGGCCAGTTAGTGATAAATAATATAATAAATGATCTTGGGATTTATAAGATTTATACTTATCATATGCCCTAATAATAGTTTCAATGCGTTCTGTTTCTCTAAGAGTCATTTTCTTTTTTTCATTTTTAGAAATAATTGAATATATTTTTACATCTGTTTCGGACTGTGTTTCTAATAAGACTGTCAGCACCGAATAAATGGGTGGATGTGAGTAGTAAAATTGGCCATTGTATGTTCGATGAAAACTTTTGGCTGCATTTGTTGTTCTGTGATAACATTATAATAATATTATAAAAATTATACAGTTTAAATAATAATTATAGAACCTACCTTGGATTTTTTTATGGTTCTTCAGCCCAAATTAGTGGTGGAAAAGGATAGTCTTTGTCAATATAATTTTTTAAAACATAATCAGAAAATACAAGTTGTAAATTAAATTTAAACTAAAATCATGTTTTCTGAATGTACATAATAATATATTTTTTTTTTATAATCGATTATTGCGCTTACGCTGTCATAAGTGTAGTCCAAATTTCTTATTCATATTATATTTATATAAGAAACGTATTATAATCTAATCTTATATTAATGACATGAACATTATCTTATCGTATAATAATATAGCTGAAACAAACTCATATACGTTTAATTCCTTATGTTGCGGAAACTGATCAAAAAAACGTCATTTTAACGCGCGTACCGGGTGCCACCGTCGTATGCGTACCGCGCGCCAAAATCACTCAATAGTGTGGCTTGGTCTTTAAAATAATATAGATTTTGTTTTCGGAATGGCAACGTTGCATTTAAAATTATACGGAATCGTATATATATATATTAAATTTGCGGAATCGTGTATGTATATCAGTGGCTATTAAAATCAACACGATTCCGCAAATATTGCTGAATCGTTCTTCACCGAGAATAACTATAGACACAAAGCATAATAAACAACATGACATTAATGTGTAAAATGATAAAACCATCTATTGATAAAATCCTTCGAGACAAATTACAGTTTGAAACAAAGTATAATTATACCTACGTATCCGTATTTCAATTGTGTTTTTATAAAAATATGCATTTTGGATTTATTATTTTTTTTTTCAGGAATCCAGCCTGTCAACAGTTAGTAACGCATCTGCAGTGAATTCGAAACCTAGATCGCACTCAATAAATTACGTATCATCGGAATATGAAGTGAGATTTTAACCATTGCGTATAATTTATCTGGAATTATATTATGACCTTAGTAGAATTATTTAAAAATACAATAAAATATATTATGTTTTCAGAGTTTAGATTACGATCATTACGAAAGTGAACTTACCGTTAGAGAAGAAAAATTAAACGGTTATAAGACAGTAGTGGCGAGTAATGTGATTAGATGGCTTATTTATTTTTCAATTGCCATATGCATTGCAGCAGTCGGAATTTTTATTGATACTGTAATTGAATATTTCTGTGATTGGAAGTTTCAATTGATACGATATTGTATTGATGTTAAGTACTCGACGGTAGAGTGTCTGATTATTTGGATACTTTTCACCGTCATCCCTACGACTGTTGGATGCTGTGTAGTGCTATTTATGGAGGTTAATAGTGTTTATACCTAATATAAAATTATGTATAATAGTTTGTATAACGTTATGGTAGTTAATATAAATATTCAAAACAATTGTAGCAGTAACTTCAAATATACTAATCTTGGTAGAGTACTAAAATACCCATTAAATAGTTGCTCGACATTTTCTAGAAACTATGTTTCAAACTATTTTGCTTTGAAACAAATTGATTAACAATAAACTATTTATAAAAAAAAAAAAAATGTTTTGAGCATTGTAAGTTTTATAAATTCGGTACATTTTAAATTAATATTTTTATTTTACTAATAGGTGCACTAATGCAAAAACTAAATAAATTATAAATTATAATCAATGCAGGATATGATTAACCACAATTTCATATTAACTGTACATTTTATACATATTTTTTTGATAAGCATCAGATATATTTGAGTTATTTTTCTCTACAGACAACAGATACATATTTTGAATAACACAAAATCGGTGAAAAAAATTCTTTAAATTATTTTATTTTTTCATAATCATACGATATAAAAAATAAAAATTTTTTAATATTTTCAACTGATATAAAATTCATATTTTCCATTTATCAATAATATGTTGTATATTTTATTCTGTATTGTAATAGTTGATATTCTATTGTTATATATAATTTAGCCTTCTGCTGCTGGAAGTGGTATTCCATTTGTAATATCTTATTTAAACGGAATTCGTATACCGAGAATGACGGCCGTTCGATGTTTATTGGTAAAAGTAATAAGTGTGGTGTGCGTCTGCATAGCAGGTCTTGGTGGAGGAAAGGTATCTTGTATATTTTGTTATAATAACATTGTTAATAATAATACATTTTGTTATTTGATTCATCTTGATTTTTATAATCAATAATCATAAAAGATTTTGTAAATTAGGCAGAGAAACTTATTTACTTATAATGTCATTAATCAAAGTTTACAGACAAAAAAATATTTTTCATCATATAATTTTATATAAAAACCCGTGATTACTATTATCACATTTTATTTAGGGTTTTTATTAACCTAGTGTAAAAATTTAAAAATAAATAAATAATTATAATAACAAAATATATGTTCCTACGTATTTAAAGACTTAAAAAAAACATATAATTTTATAACGTCAATAATAATGTTTGTACACCTTTTATATATTTAAAATTAGATTTATATTTATACACATTAAGCACGTTTATTGGATACTTGTTATTGAAAAAGTATCAATTTTTCAGGAAGGACCATTGATTCACATTGGTGCAATGGTTGGTGGTTCAGTCGTTGAAGCTTGGTGGAAAGGTCTAAGAAACGGCCCTGGTCGGAAAATCATTGGACCCTTACAAAATGATCGAGAAAGGAGAGACATGATGGCAGCAGGTGCTGCTGCAGGATTATCCGCCGCTTTTGGATCGCCTGTAGGTAAATATATATTTTTAGTTTTTCAAAAAGTATTATAATTTATTATCGAAAATATATCCTTATAGCATAGGTACACGGTACACTATATTATTGTATTATATTTACAACACAATTGTATTAATTCTATACCAACCAAAATTAGTAACACACTTTCAATAATTAATGAAAACATTTATAAATTACAATTCAGTATTTTTATGAGACTAGCACTAATTTAATAATTGGATACCACAAACAAAAGTTGCAGTTAAGTTTTAAATGTTTGACAAAAGTCGGAAACATGCTTAAAAATTAGTGTAGTGCGTATTCCAGGGGTACGCTTTACCACTTGTCTTAACTCAAAATACTTGAAAATAAAAAATTATACTTTGATTTGATGGAAGAAAAATGTGCTTCAGAATACGAAATTAAAAATATTCTTTGTCATAAAAACAGAAAAAAATCGTTGTACTCTAATATAACATAATATATTTTATTATTTTAAACTCGATTTTAAATACAAGATCAAAATGCATTGTTGAAAACAATAAACTTTACTTTTATTACACGGTGGCTTATCTAGTCATATCTATGAACTCTTGTGCAAAGAATTTTTAGATTACAGGTCAAACCAAACTTTAAGTTAATTATCTTGTAAGAAATTACGAAGATAATATATAAAATAAAAATAGATGATAAAATATAACTTATAAGTATAAAATAATATAATTTAATGAATGGAAATTATTTACTAAATACGAAAGTACATTATTTCAATATCAATATCATTTATAGTATTTTAAAAAATAAATCAATCAATTTAAACGAAAAATGAAATTTAAAAAAAAAAAAAAACGAAATGGCTAAAAGATAAACTATAACATTTACGGGGTTTCATATATTTCTAAATTTTCTAAAATAGGAATTTTTGTATTTATTAGTTGTTGTTTTTTAGGAGGAACATTAATGAGTCTTGAAGAAGGAACAAGTTTTTGGAGCTCAAGTCTCATGTGGAAAGTATTTTTCTGTGCAGCAATTGCTTTTCCAACATATAACGCTGGTAAAAACGTACTGTTTACTAATAATACAAGTGAGCTTTCTTATACTACACAAATCTGCTATGTTCCTCATAATAAAAAATTTAATATACTTACACTTTTCTATAGATCCATCAGAATCTGTTCACAGCAAAAGTATTTACTTTTTTGGGAAGTTTAATGAAAATACAATTTATTTTTCTTATTCAGAATTCCCCATTTTTATTATATTTGGGATATTCGGTGGTTTACTTGGAGCTTTATTCGTCAATATTAATTATCGTTTATCCATTTTTAGAATGAAGTTCGTTTTTCTAAATTTATTTATTTGAACAAGTTATTAAATGATTTATTTTAATAAGCGTTACGTTTTATTTATTTAGACACATTATATCCAATAGAAAAAAACTTCTGGAATCAGTATTCGTCGCAGTGTTTGTTGCAATAATTAATTTAACATCCATGATTTTGTTTAGCAACTGCCAAACAAAACTAGAGATAAGCTCGTCGAATGTAGTACAAGTAAGAATTATGGTAAAAATAATCTAATAGGATAATAAGTTAAACGTGTTATTATCTTTTTTTTTTTATTAACTAAATAACATTTACAATCTGTACATAATAAAATACAATAAGCAAATGTTTACAATTATGTTTACAATTATAATAGTGACTTTGGATACATGAGAAGGGAAGCTCTCCAGTGATAGGACCCTTTTGAGTTGAGACGTTTAGGACATGGAGTGGTGTTTCAGTTTAGGAGGTCGTGACACCAACGTCTTTTGAGGCGACGAGGGGGGTTACCTGGAATTGTGGCTGAGTGTTGATTTGCAATCAGAGGATTTGGATGATGAAGTAATTTGGAATGCAACTTTTTGTAGTGAGTTTTAACTAAGTTCTCAACTGTTTCAATGTTTAAGTCTTTATGTAGGGTGTGGTTAAAAACAAACCAAGGAGCTGACGTTATTGTGCGGAGGGAAATGGACTGAAATGCTTCGATTATTTTAATTTGGGTTGGTTTTGCACAACCCCATATTTGGGCTCCATAAGACCAGATTGGTCTTAACAATGATTTGTAAATTTTTATTTTATTATGGATTGGGAGTTTGGATTTTAGCATAGGACGTAGTAAGTGAAATCTTGAATTGAGAGATTTTCTTTTGGATTTAAGGTGAGGACCCCAAGTTAGTCTTTTGTCTAAAACTATTCCTAGGTATTTTACTTGAGCCAAAGAGGGGATGGGAACTCTCTGAAATAAATAATCTTTTTAAATTATTTTTTCTCACTGTCTAACATTATGTGCATTGTTAGTTAATACTATACTTTTTTTCAATGCATATAAAATTAGTTTATACAGTCATACATTTACAGACTTACAATAATTAATAATTAACAATTTTACATTGCAAACAACTAGATATATCGTATAAGAACTGAAAATTATAATCTCCACAATGTTTGTACCGAAAAGCTTGAGTTTGAATGACTTTACATATTATTGTATTTACATATTATAAATGTAAACTTAACTGGAATATTAATATTTTATTCAAAATCTTAAGTTCAATTATTTTGTTTTAAAAGTATTGACACATTATCATTCACAAAAAGTTTGTTATAATGTTAAATGTTAATTATAAAACGTATACGTTGGAAAGAATTTTAACTACATTAGTGATAAATTGATTTCAATTAAAAATAATTTAAAAAAAGCGGGTAAGTCATGGATGTCGCTCTGCTGTACAGTAGATTACTGTAATGGATGGAATTAAATTTGAATCCAATGATATTATATCATTGTATATGAAAAACGATTCTGAGCGGAAACGGTTTATCAGCTGTCTAGGATATACAGAGTGTCCCAAAGAGATCTGACATTCTGATAAATGAAATAACTTTTGTTCTAATCAATATTTTTTAAAAATTTCTTTTAAATATAATCCATAGACACATGCGATACATTTTTAGAATACATTTTTTATTTTTTAATACTGAAAATAAAAAATTTAAAAATTGATAAATTTTTTTTGAAATATTCAATATAGCCAATTTGTAAATTTGATTTTTAGAAAAATTTATATGGCAAAAACATTTATTTAAGTCAAAAGGCTGATTTTTTACAATTTTTTCAAATATCAATATTTTCGTTAGGTAAGTTATAGTAATTTATAATTTATTATCATAATTATAATTTATTTACATCACATCTCGTATTATTAAAATAAATACAATAAAAAAAATGATTAAATTTTAACATGCACTTATTTAAAAATGTTCTTATAAAATATTTTAAAAAAACTTTATTATTATTTGAAATTACAAGGTTTCTAACATAAACTAGATCGTAATTTACTTAACGAAAATATTGATATTTAAAAAATCAGCCATTTGACTTAAATAAGTGTTTTTACCATATACATTTTTCTAAAGATCAGATTTACAAATTGGCTATATTGAATATTTCGAAAAAATTTTTATCAATTTTTAAGTTTTTTATTTTCAGTATTAAAAAATAAAAAATGTAGCGCAAGTGTCTATGAATTATATTTAAAAGAAATATTTTAAAAACATTGATTAGAACAAAAGTTATTTCATTTGTCAGAATGTCAGATCTCTGCAGTGGGACACCCTGTATTATTGATTATTAAACATTTTTTTTTATAAGCATTCAAAGTTTTAATTTTGACAAGATTCTTTACAAGTTTTTAAATTTTTATCACAAATACAAAATTCCACCGGAAATTTAAATTAAATTTTTATGAGCATTTGAAATTTAAATTTTTACAACATTGGATTTTCACTTTTAGCGATTTCCTTATTTTGGTGTAACAAATGTCTGCAGATACTTGAAATTTTGACTGAATGTTTATTAGGCGTGTTATATATTTGATAAAATTTTCAAAATATTTAGATTTGTTTTGAGCTGTTTACTGACATTTTAATTTTTCAACTTTATTAGTTTTTTTTCTATAAATATCGATAAAAATTTATTTGTTCGGTAGAAAAGCTTGAAAATTTAATACAAGGCTCATTATAAATTTTTACAATAGCAATTGAAAAATAAAATAAATATATAGTCACAATTTTTTTTACGTTTAAAAAAAATTGTGACTTACGATTTTTCATTTTTATTAGCTACGATAAGAATAACTCATAAGGAACCTTCTATTAAATTTTCAATTTTTTTTGGTCATCCAACATTTTTTTACTGACACTTCAAAAAAAATTCTCAAAAAATCGAAAATTTCAGTGGTCTATAAATAACTCAAAAAAGTCGAACATTTTTGAAAATTAAACTGTATATAGATATCTCCAACATTAACATTTGGTGAAAATTTCAAGTATTTACAGCGATTAGTTTTTGAATTACAACCATATAAAAATATCGATTTTTTGAAAACTGTATGAAAATGTTTACTTTTGACCTCTATAATGCACCAAGGATCTTCACTTTTACATCGGAAACCACCCCCAAAGTTTGAAATCGAAGCATTATTTCGACTAGTTATGCTGTACACAGACACAAAAACAAAAAAAAAAAACACACATCATTGTAAAATTAATACATTCATCACTTCGTTCAGAATCTAAAACTAATAATGATCGAAAATTGCATATTCCTATACATAGTTCGAAAATTGCATGGTGGATAGAATATATTCATTTAAACATTTTGTGAAAATGTCATGTATCTATGGTCATTTGTTTTAAAGTTACATCAAAAATCAAAATTGATTTTGTCGAAAATTGATTGTGCGTAAAATTTCCCGTTTTTCCCTTAATTTTTAATTTGTTTATCCGGATTATTTAGAAAAATATTAAGAATTTTTTAATTTTGACCCCCCAAAGTACCAATTGGATTCAATTTATAATCGAACGAGGTACTGAAGTCAGAAATTGAAGCACTTTTACTGCCCCAAAATGTGATGAATGACACAAAAAAATAAAAATAAAATAAAAAACACACATCATGGTACAATCAATACATTCATCGCTCCGCTCAGAATCTAAAAAATTTTATTAAATAATACTTTTATAGTTTAAGATTATAGTTATTATGAAAACGGCTTTTACCTTTATGATAGGTTTGTTGCAGATGGGTTGTCCAGTAGGGAGTTATAATGAAATAAGCTCATTTTGGCTTCGTACACCAGAAGAAAACATTAGATCATTTTTCCATTATCCAATTGGTAATTATATATTTTTATGAAATAGTGTATAGTTTTAATTCATGTATTTATTTTGAATCCTATAATTAAAATATTAGTATTTGATTTATAAAAATCATTAGTTAAAGTATTTTTTTTTTTTTAAGAATAATATAACACAATGCAGTCACTCAAATTTAATTTGTACATTGTGTAAATATTAAGGACCTTATATTTACTTAAATATTTTCAAATATAAATCGGTCAATGTTCAAATTATATAAAAAAAATTGATTTTTATTGAAAATGTTATATTTTATATTTTATAGAAAATAAAAAAAATTTTAATGATAAACGTAAAATTTAAAAGCATTACAAATATATGTATATATATATATATATTATATTTTACATTACATTACGAGTACAAGCTCCGATCTGTATTTATTTATAATATGCATATTAAAATAGTAAATATCTTATATTATTATTAAATTTATAAACGTTAATGATATTAAAGATTTATTGTTTACAGCCTATTCAGTTTTTAGGAAAGTTTCTCAAGTTAATGTATTAATTTGTTTATTTTTCAATATCTATCTTATATAATAATAAAATAAAACGTACCTACTAATTAGTATTATAATTTTTTAGAATTTAGTTATATTTATTTAATCTTTTTCTATTATTTACAGAAGCATATTCAGTTGTTCCATTATTAGTTTATTGTGTAATATATTTCATATTAACCGAGTTAACTGTCGGTCTTAACATGTCAGCTGGATTGTTTTTGCCTTCATTATTGATTGGAGCTGCTTGGGGACGTATTGCAAGCATAGTTATTCATTATTATTCTCCTGGTACTGTAAGTGATTTTGCTATAGCATTAATATTAAATAATACAATTAAATTAAGAAAATAAAAAAAAAGCTGGTAAGTAAGTGGATGTCGCTCTGCTGTACAGTAGGTTACAAGTGGGTTACTTTAATAGATGGTATTAAATTTGAATTCAATGATATAATATCATTATATACGAAAAACGATTTTGAGTGGAGACTGTTTGTTATTCTAGGATATGTTATACCATATTATATTATATAGTACGATTCACACGTTTGAGTCACCGACTTAAAAGAAAGTGGTGAGACAAATCGGCTTGTACGATATAACACTACAAGATAAACAGTGATAATGGCTATTTGTTTTCATTTAGTATATTATATAACTAATTATCACAGTTTTTATATTATCAACTAATAAAAATGATAAAATAATAACACAATTTGAATTAACAATGTTTTAAATGATCGAATTTATAGCCCTACATTTAAGTTACGTGTTTTGGGTCTAAAAAGACTTATATTAAATAAGTATAATATTCTCTACTAACAAATTTAAATTTGTTGATCTTGAGGTGTTTTCATGCCAATCGATGTGTTACTCCACTTTTTTTAGTTAACAAATCGAACGTGAAAAAGCAGGACAAGCGCAAACCCATTGTAAAACCTCTATTCGAATGAGAATTTTGCAAAAAATAAGACTAATAGTGTTTATTTTAAAATATAAAATGTCTTCGATAAACTCAGATTTTAAAGGAAAACAATTTAAAAAAAAATCTTCATTGGGTCATCACGATTTCATCTGTTTCAGAAACACCTTGTATTTGATATATTTTAATACTTTTTTTTTGTTTTTTACATCATTTAGATACATGCCCTGGTCATATATCATAACTAATTGAAATTATATTCTGAAATTTTAAGTCTCTCGTACTTGCTATACGTATCATACTGGTTTGGAGTTTAATTTTTACAAATATTTGCTCATAATCATATTTGTTCTAAACACACCTTGTTGAATAATGGGTATTTACTTTAGTTATATGTCAAAAAGCGTTTAATTGTATTCATAAAAGTTTGTTTAACCAGAATAAAATAATTGGAAGTTATAAGTAAGGGTTCACAACATACGTGTCAAACAAAGTTGAATGTAAAATACAACTTGTATTGTCAGTATAGCGTGTTGCCAACATTCTGTTACCAACAAATTGTATTATATAAATTATATTATATCATATAATAAGTAAAAACTATAAGTAACACAAAACGGCATGGTGAATTCTGTACCCATCTTACATTTATGTGGGAGGGAGTTATCTCTAGAAAGAGATTATTTCTGAAAATGTACATTGCAATGGCTACACAACATTGACGGAGATGAACAAATTCACATTTTTTTTTTTTGTACGGGAAATCTCGAAAGTGTTTATCACAATCGTTACTACTAACGTTTTTCTTAAAAATAACTTAAAAATAAAATTGTTATTTTAAATAAACAACTTAGGAAAGCTCTTACTTCGAACGTTATTAATTCCCAGTTTCTAAATTTTTTTAAAACAAATAAATAAATAATAACTCCAAATAAAAAAAAAAAAACATGGTAACTTTAATTGTTTGGTAATATATTTCAATGCCTAGTTTGAATCTTACATATACAATAAGTAATAATTACTTAAAAATTAAAATCAACAATCTTAAATAAATATCTTAATGACAACAATATTAACTATATACTGGCATGTATTGAAACTAACGGGTGGATATAATGGGAGTATAAAGGTGTTCTAAACTTATATTAAGAAACCTAAGACGTACTGTTTCAATTTCAATTTTGTAAAGAATTTGCTTTTAATTTATTGGTGAACCGTTTTTTTTTTTTTTTTAGATTGGAAGCGACCCAGGAAAATACGCGTTACTCGGTGCTGCAGCACAATTAGGAGGAATCGTCAGAACTACTATAAGTCTGACAGTTGTTTTTATTGAAGCCACAGGAAATGTTCAGTTCTTGTTACCGCTGATGATAACTTTATTCACAGCTAAATGGACTGGTGATTTTTTTACAGATGTAAGTTGCAAAAAATATGATTACAGGTATTCTACGAGTAACTATATTACATTGTTATAATATGACGCTTAGATATATTTTAATTATTTTCTATTTAATCATTACGCAGGTATTTCAATGTATTATTGAATCAGAAAATATGTGTTTGTATCAACTTCTTTTTTTTAACTAACTATAAAGCTTCAACGCCCTTAGTTATTCAAAACCCTATATATTTGTTAAATAAAATAAAAATCATAGGTTTTATAGTGATTTTTTATGTATATATTTGGTTGAATATTCAATATTGAGAGATGGTTTCTGGTAGAAAATTTTATATATTGGATATTTTACACTTTTGGAAAACCAAGAATATTTACGCAATACTTGCTAATTATCGACAAAATTAATTGTGTTCATTTGTTACAATTAAAAATGAATTACAAAAGATGTACTTCAAATAGGTCTTAAGTATATTCACATTATCGTTTACTAATCATGCTACAATTTTAAATATATTTTGAAGAAATTTTATATAGATATAGATATTTCAAAATTTTAGATACACATTATATGTTTTCCTTACTGGAAATACAAATAAAAGTTTAAATTAAATAAACTGCATATACGCTATGTACGGTTTTATGTATGATAATAATATAAATAGTAAATAATATAGATATTATACATATATTTATATTGCATTAATTTTCAATTGGATAAAAATTATATGGAATACTTACTTTACTAATACTAACTTTTAATTAAAAACATGAAATAGTTGTGATTAACTTAGATTTATGTGTTAAAGGGTATTTATGAAATGCAGATTAAGCTGTCTGGTGTTCCTTTATTGGTAAGCGAACCACCGCCTTTAACTAGTGACATAACGACAGAAGATTTTATGAATGATGCAGTCTGTGCAATACCTCATATACTAATGGTCGGAAAATTAGTAGATATATTGAACAACACTAAACACAACGGGTTTCCCGTAGTAGCATCAAAAGTTTGCTTCTGCCGGGTAAATATATGATTAAGAGATTTACCAAGTTCCAAAACTTGTTAATAATATCTTAATATCTTCTGAAACATTATTCACAGACAAGGAATATAGAGCATAAATGTTATGGCTTACTTAAAGGATTTATTCTTCGATCTCAGTTAAACGTCATCCTTGAGCACAATTTATATCTCACTCCTTTGCATGATGAAAATTATTGTACAAAACTGGAGCTCCTTAGAAAGTCAACGTATACTTGTCATAACACTCAGCCGTTCCAGGTAAATTTATGAAAATTTAAGTTATAGTTATATTTTTGATAGTGATTGCTGCATAGTTCATACTATATATGGAAGGTGCACCTGGCGAATTTGTTGATTTAAATTGGCAATATTGTTAAATAGTACAGATGCACTCATTTATATGTATAATATGAGGTTTATTTTTATTTTTTAAGTCTTGCCCTTCAATTATAGTTCAAATATTTATAAAATTAAATAATAATATGTATAAATGTATAAATATATTTTAGAGATTAAAAGTTGATGAAGATAAAAGAAGTATTGTTATTGACCTGCGACCATATATGAATTCAGCACCATATATTGTGAGATTAGTAAGTACTTAGTTTAGTTTGAACAATATTTATTATAATTGAAATAAAATAAATTAGCAAGAAAGTTAAGTTAGGAAATTACATTAATACTTGATATATTATGTATATGATTTTACACATTAATAATTATATTATGTTTATTATAACATTAGTCATTATAAGTTATAAAACAAAAGCAACTTCGACTAGCTAATAGTTATGATACGTCTTGTATAGACTATTAGGATCTTTTTATACCTAGGTTAAGTTTTTGTTTTTTTATTCGTGTCTTCGTTACATGTTAATCCATACATTACCCTGTAATCCAGTGTTCTGGTATTCATAAATCTGATATTTCTATTTTTCAATACTGTTAACTTAGAACAATATTATATTATTACATTTATCCTACATAACATTATAATATTAATTAGATACCTATATGTGCTGTGTATATTCATATCAATAATTAGTTTTTTTTATAATTATAAAAAATTGAGGAAACTGTTCATGATGTAGTCATATAACTAATACATTAAATATATATATTATATATTTATATAAGTATAGGTATATTATAACGAGTAAAAAAATATCTGAAAGTGGATCAAATCCACTTTTAACTACTTTAAGTCCTAACGCTGGAACAAATTATACTCGAATGTCTATAAAACTGCAAGTATCATGTACATGTTACGGGCAAAGTAGAAAGTCGGGCATTGTGCACAATGACTGGGCATTGCAGTGCACAATGCCCGATTTTCAAGGGCAAAGTTGGAATAAGTTAACGTTGCCCGGGCATTGTATACAGTGCCCAATTAGATTTGGGCACAGTAGATTAAATATTGAATATTATATAAAAAAACTAAAAATAAAGATATTAAAAATATTATTAAAAATAAATAAAGTTGCACAGCTTTAATATTTAATTTATTTATTATTAAATTACAATTATTATTTATTTGCTTTATTTATTACCTCATATACCACTATTATGACACTTTGAGTTGCAAAGACGACCAGATCTTTTACATTTACACCGGTTGGTCTTACACAATGTATTGCAAGTACCTACACCTATCGTACCCTTGGCCACCCAAATTAGGTTTTAGTTTTCACATTATTCACTTTTAAAATTAATTCGTCGTATTTTACTTTATTTGAAAATACAGCATTTGCATTTTTGTTTAATAGGTAGTAAATTGTTAAACTTCTCATTAAACTTTTTTTCCATTTTATGTTAGAAAATAGTACACAAATACTTAGAATATAGTTAAAAACGTTGACCAAAAGAAAAAATAACACTACACGCAACTTCACTACCTACACTACAATGTCAGACTACGTGACGTCGCCGTCGTGACAATAATCATTAGAAAATATCAAATAGGAATTTAACGATTCGATTATGAAATATTATCTACAACACTGTGTGATCACTTTATCCGTTATCGTTTAGATTACGGTTCGGTTCGTACTATCGCAGCTGTCGCGTTGTCGTGTACGAATAAAATATATAATTATAGTTTTGTAGTGATATTATTACGTATAAATGCAATTTGATATAAAAGTGTGCAGCGCACTGTATAATTTTAACTTTGTCCACTTGAATCTGGACAGGGTACACTTTGCCCGGGCAATCTAGTACAATGCCCGGTCAATGTATGACAAATTTGAGTATTAAAATGATCAGTCTTTCGTTGGCCAAAATGTTCGGGCATTGTTATACAATGCCCGGATTTCCTACTTTGCCCATAACATGATTGGAAAACCATCCAACGAAACCACACAGTATTGAATTTATCGTTGAATCAGTCACTAAAGTTGATACTTGATCACCCTTTCCCACATCAAATAGTTCTTTAAATTATATTTTTGTAAGCACTTTAATTTTTGAAATTTTTAAAATATAAATTTTTTGTCTTTTTTTAATTTTTAATAATGATTAAAAATGTTCCAATTGGTTGAGCAATAGTTTTTGAGTAACTAGAAATAGAATTATATGTATAATGTTTTCTTTGGAGAAACTTAAAGTTATACCACGGAACTTGCGAGTTATGTACTTAATGTAGTCATGTAGAGTCCGCGATGCATTGAGTTTATTTATTTATTTATTTATTTTTGGCATACAATTCGGACGCACCACAGAATTTGGAAAACGTATATGTTGGCGTGGAAAGCACTAACTATGTTTTGTATGTAAGCAATTTAAAACACCTTTTCAGTCATTTTCAGTGTCAGCAGAGATCCTTTATTCTTATTTACTGCGTACTAACTTTCCATGGCTACAAAGTACTTTACAAATAAAACAGGTATGCGTATGATTCTATTATATTATTCTTTGTTTCGAACGAAGCTCTAATAAGATTATTCTATATTATAATAACATTGTTAGTCGTCATGGAGATACAGACTTTTATATATTATATTATATGGGTAACTTAACAAATTTTTCTAAACGAGT
Organism: Diuraphis noxia; assembly: GCF_037042655.1. Classification (NCBI taxonomy): domain Eukaryota; kingdom Metazoa; phylum Arthropoda; class Insecta; order Hemiptera; family Aphididae; genus Diuraphis; species Diuraphis noxia. Next base: position 4,944,900 of record NW_028301713.1, on the reverse strand, counting down.
TAACTTTTTGTGATACTCTTAAACATTTAAATTATATTTGACACGGGAATTTATAATTTGCAAGGTTATTTTCGATTTGGTAAGCCGTTACTGATTAGTGATTACACTGATAATTTATAATCAAACCGAGTATTTAGTATTTATACCATAGAGTAATATATAATATTACTCTATGATTTATACCTATCCTGATTTTTAATGTTATGTATATGAGCTTGTTTGTATGATGATGTGTGAGTATGTGAAAATATTGTTTTTTTAAGATCAAAAAGTTTAATATGTCTTATGATTATGATTTTACTTTCAACTATAGTTTATATTTGTTGATAATGATAAAATGTAAACCAAATATTTTCTGTGGTTAAGTAAATATTATAGTAGGCATTTGTTTTTTTAGCTAGTGAAATCATATCACAATATAGATTAGATGTGAAAAAAAAATAAATGGACACTTAATTGTTTGAAATGGGTGAAAATCCCATGATAAATATTGTTTATTCTGATTTTGTATTAAATATAATATAAAAATTTATGTGAAAAAATATATTAACATATTTTAAATACTATTTTACTATGTGGGTTACAATATAAATTGTTTTAATGGTGTCCGTATCCATGCCCATGTCCATGTCCGCCTCCACCGTGTCCGTGTCCGTGTCCGTGTCCACCATGTCCACCGTGTCCGTGACTACCGTATCCACTATTTCCACCGTATCCACCGTATCCACCATTTCCACCGTGTCCGTGACCACCGTATCCACCATTTCCACCGTGTCCACCACCATGTCCATATCCACCATTTCCGCCACCATGTCCATACCCGCCTTGTCCATATCCACTATTTCCGTATCCACCACCACCATTGTGGTGACCGCTCTTGCCTGGTTCAGGGATTGGTTCGGAAGTTGCTTGTTGAGTAATCACAAGGACGGCAAGGCATAAAGCTAATATCTATACAACAATAATATTTCAATCAATGTTAAGTTTATTTTTGAATAATCCGTATATTGTGTGATATAATTCTAAGAAATATAGGTATTTTAATTTTTTTTGTATATTTATTAAATGAATACAATTTAAAAATATATTTTAAGGGTTAAAAATAAAATGAATGATAAACCAATAAGTCGTTAAAATAATTAAAGAGTTATTTCAGTAATTAAATTGTAACGTATATTTATAAATAATATTAAACCACATAAATGCAGCTATATAGTAGGTAGGTACCTACATGAGTTAAATTTAAAGTACCTAAGTAATAGAAAACAGTAGTTTTATTATGGGGAACCCTCGGCAACATAGGCCATTGAGTGTGGGGTGGTGTGGTAGGGGTTATTTTTGTGTATTTGTTTGTAGGTTTTAAGTGGGTAGGGTTGTAACACATGTTTGTGTATGTGTGGCAAGGATATGATGCTAAAAATCCCCGGTGGTCACCCATCCGGGAGCTAGCAACTGCGGCCGGTACGTACGCTCAGTGCGTTTCCGCAGATTGAGCGTACGACCGCGCTTCACCAAGCCACAGAAAACAGTAGTTATAAAGGTATAATAGTAACAAGGATTAAAAACAAAATTGAATAAAGTATAGAATGTTAGTGGAAAAAATGTTTATTTTAGTTATTAAACAGAATAAGGATATCATTTTTTCTCGAAGGTAAATCAGTTTTTTTAAGACAAATATAAATTCTTCAACTATATTAGATGCTAGTTAAATTGGACTTTTTGCATTTGATTAGAAAATGTTGATTGGTCATAGAATAAAAAAGTTATTTGTTTACTACCTTAAAAAAATATATGTATTTAGTAAAATGATTAAAATATTTTGTAACTCAAAGTTAAAAATTCAATGAACTAACAATAATATTGAATAAGCAATACATACAGCTGTGTAGTATTTCATGATTCTTAAGATTGTTGAATATTTGTCTTTGAAAATGTAATGTTTACTGAGTACTGATACCTCTGCATCTGCTGGTTACCGTTTATATAGGATCTGCGGCTCCGCGCACGTTCTTATTTCGCCAATATATATAATGTAAACAAAATTTTAATCACAAGCAGTGTATTGACCTTCAACTTTATGAATGTTATCCAAGGAAATACCCAAACCAGTCTTTAAATTTTTTCCTTCTCACGAATAAACCGGTTAACTTAACTTCATAATATAATAATAATAAGGCGTATATTAATGTTACCTATTATATCATTATTGTTGTTAACATATAGACAATAATTTTTTTCAAACCCTTAGTTTTTATTTTGTGAAATGACCGTTATTTTAAAACTAATCTTACTAAGGTCGTCAAAACAACTAAAAAACACACAAACAATTTTTAATTTTTGATAAGCAACACACCATATTATTACTATATTGCATATAAATATATAATTCGAAGTAAAATCCATCATCCGTATAGTTATTATATATATTTAATTCTAGACAAGATACAAGATAATATAGATATACTTTGTAGGTACTTATTACATAGTTAATTGGGTATCAACGATGTACCTATTATATATTATATAAATCATATAATACAATGAAACTTATTTATTCGAACCACAAATGTGAAGTTCATTAAAACCAAAATATATTTTTGTATATTACATCATAAAGAGGGAATAATTTTATTGGGAGTGTCATTTCCAAGGAAAATTTTTTTGTCTAAAATAATTATTGTGGTAGGCATAAAATGAAAAAATAATTTAATCTAATAATTTAATTACGTTTCATTCAAAAATTAAAATATTATATTTTATTTATTAATTATAATTATTATTGTATTGTCTAAATTTCAATTTTTAAATTAATATTGTGAAATGCGTCATATTCACAGACTTGATGGAATTATTATATATGCAATAGTTGGTTTAATATTTTGACTTGGGTAATAATTTATTATGACAATTTAAAAAATATTTCCGTTTAAGTAATTATTATTGTTTCCATTATATTTGTATACTAGAATCTAGACACTCTTTTGTACTTTATTATGTATTATCTTCGGTAGTTCAGTTTACAATAAAAATAAAAATTATTATACGATGTGATTTACCAAGCATGCCCACCCTCATTTTTAGATAATTATTAATTTTGAATAACTGCTTTATTGAAGTAAAGTGGATTTAACAGGATGGTGAATTATTACTCTGTATAATTAATAGAATATGATTATATAATTTATAACGTGATTTTAAACCTCAACATTCAAATTTGGATATGTAATTTTTAAGCTGCAACATAAGATTTAAAAACATAATTTTGTTCTTTAGTAATTATCGGATGTAGTTTTAATCAGGTACCCACGTTTCAAAAGCTCTTTAGATTATTATTTTTTTGGTAAACATTCAATGTTTGACAGGGAAACGTATTAACTTTGCACATAAAGAAAATATTATTTTGTTGATTACTATTTATTTTATACTTTTTGTGCAATATTAATGTTCTGTACATTTGAAAAAATAATATTATATTCAATAAGGTCAATCGTCTCATATTCTCACAATATTACGTATCTCAAAATCTTATTACGTATTTTTTATGGATAGTTAAAAATGTCATTAACGTAATTTTATAACCTGAAGTCAAATTTACAAAAAAATTTTGTTTCTAATAAAATAATTTTTCGTCAAATAGGTACCTGCTATAGAGTTGTATCGATTTGGATGAGTGAAATGAAATTTATTAATGCGTCCCACAAAACTCATCTTTATAGGTTCTTCTTTTTCCTCGAGTCCGTCTAATCTTTAAAATTGAGAACGAGTGATTTCTGGTATCGGGTTTGATCTGGTTGGTACTTCAACAGGTAAAAAAAGCGGGTAAGTCTTAGATGTCGCTCTGCTGTACAGTAGGTTACTGTAATGGATGGAATTAAATTTGAATGCAATGATAGGTATCATTGTATACGAAAAACGATTCTGAACGGAGATGATTTGTCAGTCTAGGATATATTATATTTAAATATTGTCATATATTCTATTTTGAAACAAATATTCCAATTAAGACACATTTTGCATAAAGCATGGTTAATCAATTAGTGTAGTTATCATGTAGTTATCATAATTCATAATATCTTATATTATCATAGATATACGAATACCTGGTTTGAGGATAAATCGTTATCATTACGCGATTTCATAAAAATTTAAAACTCAAACGCTCAAAACATTTTTCCTAGGTATAATGACGCTTCAAATTTTCTCTATAGCTATTTGAAGCAAAACTTATGGAAAACTTGGTGTTAAATTTTATAACCTTAGATATAAATACAAACAATATTATGAATTTTGAACTACAAAACAATTTGCAAATATTCATGGTTTTGACGAATTTTTGTTAATATTTGAAATTCAAATGCTAATAAAAATTTAATTTGAATTTCCGGTGGACATTTTTTTTGTGATTAAGATTGACAAATTTGTAAGGAATCTTGTATTAAATTTTCAAATCTTAGATTTAATAAGAAAATTTTTTATGCATTTCTATAGCTTATAATAATTTACGAATTTTCGTGATTTTTACGTATGTTGTCAAAATTAAAATTTAAATGCTTGTAAAAAAAAATGTGACTATACATTTCTTGTATTTTTCAACTGATATTGTAAAAATATTTTAGGAGCCTTTTATTAAATTTTCAAATCTTAGGTATAAAAGGAAAATTTTTTATGAATCTCTAGAATAAAATAATTTACGAATATTCGTGATTTTTACGTATGTTGTCAAAATTAAAATTTGAATGCATGTAAAAAAAAAATGTGGCTATATATTTCTTTTATTTTTCAACTGCTATTGCAAAACTATATTATGAGCCTTGTATTAAATTCTCAAATCTTAGAATTAATAAGAAAAACTTTTATGAATTTCGATCTAAGATAATTTGAACATTCCGTAATTTTTATGTATTTAGTCAAAATTTGAACTGTAAATGCTTATAAAAAAAATTTGTGACTATAAATTTCTTTTATTTTTTAAATGCTATTGTAAAAATATTTTAGGAGCCTTGTATTAAATTTTCAAATCTTAGGTATAAAAGGAAAATTTTTTATGAATTTCTAGGAAAAAATAATTTACGAATTTTTGTGATTTTTACGTATGTTGTCAAAATTAAAATTTGAATACATGTAAAAAAAAAATGTGGATATAATATATTTCTTTTATTTTTCAACTGCTATTGCAAAACTATATTATGAGCCTTGTATTAAATTCTCAAATCTTAAAATTAAAAAGAAAAACTTTTATGAATTTCGATCTAAGATAATTTGAAAATTGCCGTAATTTTTACTTATTAAGTCAATATTTGAACTTTAAATGCTACTTGAAGGATACTTGTACACATACAATAGCTACTTGAAGGAAAACTTAGTTTTGTATTTTTAATCCTTAGTTATAAACGCAAAAAATTTTATGATTTTTCAACTTAAAACTAATTTGCAAATATTTATGGTTTTGACGAATTTTTGCCAATATTTGAAATTCAAATGCTAATTTAAAAAAATTGTGCCTATGTATTCTTATAATTTTTTAATCACTATAAGAATAATTTATGAGGAACTTTGTATTAAATTTTCAAGTATTTAATAGGGCCAAAAAATTTTTATCGACACTTCAAAAAAAAATTTTCAGGCAAATTGAAAATTTCAGTCGTCTATAAATATCTCAAAAAAAGTCAAAATATTTTGAAAATTAAATCATGTAAATAAAATGCCAATCTAAATAACTGATAAAATTTTCAAATATCTACGACTTATACTTTTTGAATAATAACAAATATTTAAAATCGTTTAAGGATAAATCGTTATCGTTACGCTATTTCGTAAAAATTTAAAATTCAAACGCACTTAAAATTTTTCCTATAATGATGCTTCGAGTTTTCTCTATAGCTACTTGAAGGAAAACTTATGGAAAACTTAGTGTTGTATTTTTAATCCTTAGTTATAAACACAAAAATTTTTATGATTTTTAACTTTAAAATTACTTGCAAATTTTCACGTTTTCGACAGATTTCGTAAAAATTTGAACTATAAACGCTTATAAAAAAAATTGTGACTGACTAACGATTTTTAATTTTTTTAGCTACAATAAGAACAACTCATAAGGAACCTTGTATTAAATTTTCAAGTTTTTTTGGTCATCTAATATTTTTTTACAGACACTTCAAAAAAAAATTCTCATAAAAATCGAAAATTTCAGTGGTCTATAAATATCTCAAAAAAAGTCAAACAATTTTGAAAATTATACTGTATATAGATAACACTAACATAAACATTTGGTGAAAATTTAAAGTATTTACAGTGATTAGTTTTTGAATTACAACCATATAAAAAAATCGATTTGGTCGAAAACTGGTTTTGCGTAAAAATTCCTGTTTTTCTGTAATTTTTTTTTCTTTTTCTCGATTTTTTTGAAAACTGTTGGAAAATGTTAACTTTTGACCTCTATAATGCACCAACGATATTCACTTTTACATCCGAAACCACCCCCAAAGTTTGAAATCGAAGCATTATTTCGTCTAGTTATGCTGTACACAGACACAAAAAAAAAAAACACATATCATTGTAAAATCAATACATTCATCACTTCGTTCAGAATCTAAAAATCGGAAATTCTCAATAATTTTTTTAATATCTAGGAAAAACCCACAAAACACAGCAGGAAAATGGAAAGGTACATAACATATTATTGTATTTACACAACACCAGTTTTCGACACCATCAATTTTTTTTTTTTAATCTAATTGTTCTATTAAATAAAGGAGCAATCGTAGAGGTTTCAAATATTAGCATTTTCTAGGTTAGTTAACTCTTAGCAGACATTTAAAATTTCTACTTTTAATCGTTTAATTGTAAACTCTAGCCAATTTAGTTGATAAAATTTTCCTTGTATTTGTAAATATTTTTATACTGTGTTATTACAACTGTGGTATAGCCGGTACAGGTATAAGTATAGATTTAATATAAAATTTTATTGAGATCCAAAATATTGGTTTTAGTTATTCTCTTATAACTCAAGTAATTTTGCGCAATTCAGATGAAAAACTTCCTGTTAGTATTATTATGAATAATATGATAATATTCCGAATTTTTTTATCTAATGAAACTAGTCGATTTATTTTTTCACTGACATTTTTTGGATGTGTTTTTTCCGCGATGATACGTGATTTATAACATGTTATTTAAGTTATGATTATTGATAGCTATGATCACTCACAAAAACAATTTGAAGGATATAGACAATATTTTATTGTGCAGTAAAATATATATTGTGTTTTCAAGGGTGAACTGTGAAATGAATTCGTTATGAACAAAAAAAAAAACAAAAATGTATAATATGAATATATAACAATAATATATTTTTTGATTTGTTTCCCCATCTTCGATATATTTTTAGCTATGATTTTGAAATGTGAAAAACAAAAAATACATATTTCATTTGTGTATTCTTCGTTATAAATTCGTATAGCTGGTTGATAGGTACTACCTATGGCTTTTATATTTCTGTTAAATATACGTTACGCGCTTACACCTCAATACGCCGAAATTATGTCCGGTCGTCGCGCGTCGTGACTTTCGTAACCATGATGGTAGTATATAATAATATATACGTATATTCTAGTGTTAGCAGTCTATACATCTCCACCCGGGAAAATAAATGATGGCGTAAACACAGATTTTTAATGCGTTTCCGTAAAAAAATTTAAAAGTTGCTGTAAAAACCATAAAGATCTGATTTACAGGGTAATTCGCCTCATTTTTTCCTTAAACATTGAATTCCTTCAAATACCTATTAAATTTGAATTTTTTAAATATACGCAAAGAAAAATTATGGTACTTCCTACACATTACACTCCCTACAGCGATGCAAACTATATTTTTTACTGCAAATTATTTTTATTTTTTTTTTGAAAAAGCCACCATTTTATTCTTAGAGCACAAAAAAAGTAACTTATAAACTTGTACAAATTTTGGTTCTGATACGTCAAATTTTCCAAAATAATTATTCACCGAATAATTTAGAGTTGAAAGTCTCCCCATTCTCATTTGAAAAATAGAAGTTTGTATCTCCACAAGACACGCCTTAAGTTACAAAAATATTTCAAGGTTTTAAAATTTTCACATAAATTGTCAAAAAAATTTGAATCACTGCTCTATTAAAGGAAAGTGGATTTAGTATACTTGGTGAATCATCCTGTATATAAAACTATGTTTAAATTTTACTCAGTAGTGTATTTCTATAAATTAAAAATAAATCGTTCAGTTCAGTGGTTTCAGATTGAACATTTCAACCCCTGACAAAAATTCCAAATTTGACACAAAGTCCCTTTTCAACCCCTATCGGTGGACGGAATTACAAAAACGCCTTCCAAGTACATGCCTAAATTATAATAATATAAGAGAAACCTCTGAAAAATGTCAAGTTTTTATAAACCCGGTGATTTGACCTTGTGCGTTCGTGTGTCAATCAATCAGTCGGTTTCTTCTTTTACACGGCCCATGCTATTATTATACATGAATAATACTATAATACACCAGACGGCACGCTTATTATCGCCGATTTAAAAAAATGTATTATTCATCCGTAAGCCCGTAACATCGACGTGCGATTGCTCTAGAATAATGCTGCCATATACCGTATAGTATATAGTTGTCTGTATACACGTATAGCGTGTTTTTGTTTTATTGGTACTAAATTACTTTAATCTTTTTTCTACTACATCGTACGTCAACCATTGTAATGCTGCATAATACAGCGGTGCGTATTTATCACGCCGTGTTGTTCGATCGTGTTTGCAGCCGATTTTAGTATAATGTCATTTCGGGGTGGCGTATTGAATTATTCGATTAGACGGAATGTCATTAGTTATTGTATACGTGTATTATACATATAATATATTATCACGAGGGTATAAGTACCTAATATAGGTTTCTCGTTTTATATAGACGCATCGACATCAACATCTGTAATCGTATACAGAAACCTTAAGCAGGAAGTCTGCGAGTGTGTATAAAGCGTGATTTTCTATACTTGTGTATAACTATTAACTACTTTTATTTTTATTATTATTTGAAAAGTATGTTAATCACAAACGGGTATTTCGAGTATATATTTCAATCCGAAAATAACAGCTGTTTAGAATGAATAATTTGCACTTTACAATGTGAGAGGCATTACCAATTAATTAAATAAATTACCATTGGTATTCCCGATGATGAAAAAATTTCGAAAAATCCATCGCCGATAAACAATCACATTATTTTTATGCAACTTGTATTATCCCACTATCCTATTATTCCTATTATTAGTACACAAAATTAAATTATTCAAGAGCTTCTCGTTCGAATTTTTATTTAGATACCTACGTTAAAATATACAGAAAAATAATCAGCTAAATAATTTACTGTAAAAATAGATTTTTATTTGAAAAATAAAAGTTTGTATCTCCACAGAAAATCCCTTAAGCATTACTTAGAAAATCAATTTGGGTTTTAATTTTTGGGCGTCAACGTTTTCGGTCAAAATGTACCCTTCTCTTTTCGGCTACAACTTACTGTTCCCTTTTCGGCCACTGTCATTTTTCAGCCAGTACCTAAAGTAGGTTAGGTACCCTAATCTTAAGTTTTATACATATTATTAACTTAGCCGCATAAATTAATAATTCGTTTTTTTTTTAAAAATTTTATTTTTTTATAGTTTGTACTATTCAATGTAAGTTTAATTTCGTTCATAGTTGGTGTTTTTGAAATAAAGATAAACCTTTATTAGGTATTTCTTGTTAGTTATTGGATATAATATAAATGTAAAACGCGACCCAATCAGTTATAGTGTAGTATCAAAATGTTTTGTCAATGATTTTATGTCGGACTGTCTTGATAACGAAAAATAAAAATAATACTGTGATTACTTGACTTTCAACGATCACATATTTTTTTTATCAAAATTATTATTATATAAGTGTTATAAGATTATATTAATTTTTATTCAACTATTATCTATTATATTAAGAAACCTTAACTCTCAATGTATTATATGCATATTTTACTAGTATTGTAAGACTATATTAATTTTTATTCGATTAATTTAATATGTTATAAACTTATAACTAATAGTGCTAAAATTTTAAAGCAAACGCTTCTTTTTTTATATATGAGATAGACATTTTATTTTTATACATAAATTCGTTTCACGTCGTTCTCATTCCAAATAACCAATTTATTTTTGCTTTTTTTGTGTAAATGGTTTTTTTGCTTTTTTATTGATTTTTCAGTTATTTTAGGTGTGGAATTTGTATATTATATTCACTATGCTATAGTAAGTAATAAAATAGTGTAATTTAATTAATAAGAAAATCCGGAATACCTACACAGTATCTACGGACTAAATGATTAAATTGCATGGTTTTCTATATGTGTAAAAATATTATGTCAGACAATAGAGTCAATGCCACTACTGAAAATCTTGCCAAATACATGGAAGTAATGAATTATTTTTTTAACTTAAATACATTTTTAATTTTTTTTTATTCAGTTTTACAACTAGTTATTGTTCATTTTTGGTCAAGCTTTATTTTTTTTTTTAGAATAAATATGTTTCATTTCTGCTTTTTTAAAACAATTGTGTATGTTTCTTTTTATTTATTATGCTTTAAAACCAGGCCTAGTTATAACAGTTTATTCACAGTTGTTTTTTTTCACGCTACAGTTGTAGGTAATAATTTTAATAAAAAAAACCGAAAAGGGAACGGTAAGTTTTGGCCAGGGAAGAGTACATTTCGGCCGAAAAAGGGGGCTGTCCTAATTTTTAAGCATACTTAAAAACTCTAAAAATAAGATAATGAGTAACTGCGATATTAAAGAATAAAAAAAGGTAACTATTTTAACGAATCGCCCTATATATTGCTTATTTTGAAATGTTTTAGTAAAAATATAAGTACTGCGTTTAACTTAATTAGGTAGTGTATATAATAATAATATATATTGTAGTGTAACATACCTAATTAATCTTTAAGTACAAACTCAGTCTAATAAATCATTATTTAAAACGTAATGTACATTTCTCTTTTGTTTTGTAGAAAAAATGTCGAGTAAAAAAAAAAAAACATTTAAAGAGATCTCAAAGTATGAATATTAAATAATTAGGTAATTACATTTAAAAACTAATTGTCTATAAAATCTGTTTAAAATGAGTTCTGTTATATTATATTATACATATACGAATAATCAGGTGCGCATGACAATCAATAAAGGGATTAGTGTGTATAATCCTTTAATATATAAATAAATACTATTGAACGTGAAATGTTATATTGAACGTTTTAACATTTCACATTTTTCACGTGAATCTATATTTCACATTATCCCTGTCAATTTTTAGTTGAAAAAAAAGTGTTTTACATAGTTTAAAGTAACACTGCATTTTATGTATGATTTTCATAATTTCTCGTTATCACATCCCTATTAGGTACGATTATTTTGTTGATATTCTTTCAATGATAATCTTTTAATTTGGAACAATTACCGAGTTCTGCCATCAAGTTTCTCTCTTGAAGATAATTAACGTTTCCTCATAAGATATTATGAAGTGCATAGTTATCAATCATTGATTGAGTAGTCATATTATATGCAATAATTATTTTTAAGTTTAAATGGGTGCTCTGCCAGTAGTATTTGAAACGCATTTTTCTTTTTACAAATCAAAACTGTAGGAAAAATATTCTGCTTATTTAGAATACGATTTTGTCATCAAAAGAAGTTTAAATATACAAAATGATTATGATATTAAGACGTAACAATTTTAAATGTGTAAAAAAATCTTTTCCGAATGGTTTGATATATATTCTGTACATCCGTCAATTATTGTCCTACTTTCCTATATTATCGGAAAATATATTTGCAGTTAACGAGAAAATCGTATCATTAAAATTTATAATTATTAATAATAATTGTAGTGATCTTAAAATTAAAAAAAAAATTAAAATTAACGATCGTTCTCTCGGTAGTCGGCGGCAGTGGTGGCAAAGTCCACCATTGTTCTTTTATTATTCATATTTTGTAACATTATAACTGCGGGCTAGCGCTCGAAACCCATCGTATATTTTTTCTTTTCCGTCCCGGACATCTTTGTCTTTCAAACCTGCGTGTTTCATTCGCTGCAAATGTAATATTATCATTGAGATTTTGATTTTTGTTGGCTCTGTATTTTATTCACCCGTAGAGAACAAACAATATATAAAAAAAACGGCGTACCGGACCCATAATAGTATTATTCCGAGAGTTATTTGTTTTCGGGATCCGTGCCCTTATCAGTTTATAATGTACGGTTTATCATTATTTTTAATCCAACAAGTAAAATAACACTATGACTCATCAGATAAACCGTCGCCATCTCATTATAATGGCAGATTGCGTTTCCGAGAGTGTAAAATAATATTAAATGATAATTTTTCTGCACTTCATCGTGTACCTAGGTAAAAGCAGCAATGCTGCATAAATTATTATATCATGAGTACCTATATATAATATTAGGTATGTATTGGATTGAGTGATTGCAGATAATTATAATTTAGCGTTAACCTCATAGTTCGCTGCACTATGATTATTATTACAGCAAGTTAAACATGTGTATTTTTGTATTTTATCGAAATATTAAGTATTATTGTTATTATATATAATAGTACTTGTAATCTATGGAGAATGATCGCAGGTAGATGATAAAGTATTATAATTTATATGTACCGTATTTCACTTTTTTTTCGTTTTGCTCATAGTCAGTTATTATAACCATATTATTTTTTCATGAAACTCGTGTTTCACATGAGAAACCATGGTGTTGTAGTTATATATCGTATATGGTATAGACCAACGTTAACTACTATATTCCTATATTCGTTAAAAATAACACATTATTCTATCTTTATTATTATTTTTTTTTTATTGGTTAACCATCAACTTCATAGGATATTAGCTATTATTATTATTGATCTTATATAAACTATAGTTATTTGAGTCATATAATATGACCATTAGTTACAATTGAAATTTGGTCAGGTACAGTATTTACGGTTTTAGCAGATAGTGTTTTTTTAGATAGTACAACCATTTTAAGTTAAATATGGTTACATTGTATATAAAACTAGATTGTAAAGATCTGTTGATTTCAAAAATTGTATCATCTTACTGTTCTTTTCGGTTTTGGGTCCCAGTGCAACATAGCGGATAGTATCTAGCCCAGGGGTGGCCAACCTTTTTTTTATATTGTGCCAAATAATATATACAAAATTGAGAATGTGCCTTAAAAAATATTTATTTCTTTACAGTTTACAAAGTTTACATAAATATAAATTTTAGATTTAGTTGTACTACACGAAATTTGTTTTGAAATATCTGAGGAAATTTCGTCAATTCTTCTCATAATTGTATTACGTGATAAAGAAATGTCATTTGCGTACGTAGAAATTTTTGAATCATTTGCATTTTTTGCAAAAATATCGAAACTTTTTTTAATGATTTCACCATCAGAATAAGGTTTTCCACACTTGGCTAGCAAAAATGCGATTTCATAAGACGTTAATACCATGTCTTTTTTTTTCATTTGATTGTTTAGTAAAAATTGATTGCTGAGTGTATGAATTAGTCTTCTTTTTAATATATTCTGTCCTCTTTACAGAACCCCCGGGGTATTTTTCAATAATATCATTGTGATTATTATAGTGCCGTTGAACATTGCATTTTTTTGGAACTGCGATTACAGAGTTACATACTAAATATGTCGGTCTAGATTTTTTCCCTTCTATACATAAAAATTGTTCTATCCATTCTGTATTAAAAATTCGCGAAGAAATATCATCTTTATAACTTCGTTTTACGCCTAAACCTAAAGTTCCTGGTTTATTAGATGCTATTTCACGATCACACACACACAATGACACAAATTACTCGTTAACGCACGGGCACGGTGATTCTAATACGACTAACTTTATTGTAGTAATCTACTACACACGTACCGTAACAATTCTCTTATCGGTATAATAATCGGAAAATTCCACTGCGATAATATAATTTTATTTAATAATACTTATTTTTAAAAATTATATATTATTTTATCTGACTCTAGTGTGCCATTCCATAACAACAAATGTGCCACAAATGGCACGCGTGCCGCAGTTTTGCCATCCATGATCTAGCCCAATGATTGGTCGATCTTGTTAATATTTGAGGCATTTGGTTATGATATATTTCTAATATCTTTCTGACAGTCCTTTGCCATTAAGGTAACCGTGCGTAAATCACGTATGCCCGACTCTCAGTCGGTTTAGTGCCTATTTTTATATTATTATAAGATTAAACTATCAAATTTTTAATCGATTTCACCAAAAGTTACATAGTGCCTATGCTATCCACAATAAAAAAAACGATAACGTTATGAAAATAAATATTACAGTGAATAAACAACATAATAATAATATTTCGTCGTAAATTTGGAAATTGACACTATATTTATTATATTCACATACCTACTTCAGTTCTAACTGCAATGATTATAAGAAAATAATAATATAACGGTCATAAAGTTATAAAACATTTTTTGAATTGAATTTTACGTTTTAAATTATTTATATGCACATAATATAATATTAATGTAGATAAAAATATTATAACAGCGGTAATAACATATAATATTATGATTTTCTTTAAGCTAAAAATCAATTCCTTGTTTACGCCATAAAATTGACTCATGTCCAAAAATTCAACTTTAGCTATGATGCGATAGTGTGTTATATAAACGACAATTTCATGGTTTTTAGTAGCTTTTATAAATCTTAACTCTAAATATTCCATATTAAAAATAAATAATAAAATATATTATCATAATTTTTTTTTTGTTTTGTTAATGACTAATAATTTTCAATTTATAGGAAATTTGTAAGAAAATGTATAAGACAATTTAACAAGTAAAATATACATAATACATAATTATTTAGAAAGTGTTCAAGCTGTATTAACTAATAATGGTTTTAGATTCTGAGCGGAGCGATGAATGTATTGATTTTACCATGATGTGTATCAATAAGCATTTAAAGTTCAAATTTTGACTAAATACCGTAAAAATTAGGACAATGTTCAAATTATCTTAGATAGAAATCCATAAACATTTTTCTTCTTAGTTCTAAGATTTGAAAATTTAATACAAGACTTCTAACACATTTTAACAATAGCAGTTGATAAATAAAATAAATTCATAGTCACAATTTTTTTTTACAAGCATTCAAAGTTTGAATTTTGACAACATACGTAAAAATCATGAAAATTCGTAAATTATTTTATGTTAGAAATTCATAAAAAATTTTCCTTTTATATCTAAGATTTGAAAATTTAATACATGGCTCCTATCATATTTTTACAATAGCAATTGAAAAATAAAAGAAATGCGTAGTCCCAATTTTATTACAAGCATTTAAATTTTGAATTTTGACAACATATGTAAAAATCACGAAAATCACGAAAATTCGCAAATTATTTTAAACTAGAAATTTATAAAAAATTTTCTTTTTAAATTTAAAATTTGAAAATGTTTAATAATCTATAATATATCATAGACAGATAAATCGTCTTCGCTCAGAATCGTTATTCGTATACAATGATATAATATCATTATTGGATTCAAATTTAATTCCATCCATTACAGTAACCTACTTGTAACCTACTGTACAGCAGTCAGCAGAGCGACATCCACGACTTACCCGCCTTTTTTAAATTTGGTAGTTTAAACAGGTGTAATTTATGATCTAAAGATAAGAAACCAATACTAATTGATAATTAAACCTAATTCACTTGTTTACAATTTATTAAATGTGTTTAATAAATTAAATTAAATTAATAATAATATTATTTTTATCGAACTAAATCTCTGTTATAAAATTGACGCACTCACTTTTTATTTTATTTTATCTTAATAGTTATTTTGCGAAACTAAGTAGTATAAGAGTAAGAACCATAATATCTACTTACATCTCAACAAGTTTTAAAATAATTATTAAAATATTACAAATCGCTATTTAATATCTACTGATTATAGCTTATAAGATGTCCGTGAGTTACAACCTCGATTAACCTATGGAAGTTCATCAACGAACAAACACAACATAAAATTACAACTAACAAGACTTAGCCTATATGATGTAGGTTTTGAATATTATGATCTCATTCGAAAAACCCAAAGAAACTGATTAAAACATTTTGCATATCATACTTGTATTATAGTTATCTTCAACGAAACAACTTTCGTGCAAATAATTAATAAATTAACCGGTTTCTAAGAGAACTAACTATTTTTCATATACTTTAAATCCTCCCATTTTAAACGAGTTTTTATATTATCATATTTTTATCTTAAGATTTTTCAAAATAACAGTTAGCCATAGGTACATATTATTCGCACTAATTGGCACTTTGACGTCACACACAGTCTATTATCGAGAATTTCAAAATACGTATTTCAATACACGATCTTTGTCTATATCAATTTTTTCAGAAGTTGTATTTCAGAATTTAAAATAATTAATGTTTACTCTAAACTTTGATCTATAGGAACAACAATTCAATTAATAATGATGTTACTATGACTTTAAGCAAGGGACGCCATAAAATAAAACCAGCAAATTTTTAGGTCGACCAAAAGTTTTTATTTGCCTAATTTTTCATGAGATTCAAAATAAATTTACAAAAATCCTAACATAATAGTTAAAGCCTTTTTAACTGCTCATCAACTTCTCCCTATTTTCAATAATTATGGTAGTACCTAGTAGGATCGAGTTACAATTTTGTATTTAATATTTATATGACCATTAGGAAATACTTAAAAATACTTCTACTGTTAAAAATTACCCATAAAAATATTAAGTACCTTATAAAGTGTAGACTTTTTATTTTATTGTATTATGAATTACTTTTGTTTCGGTTGTTCCTATCTACGTGGTGTCAGAAAACAATTATAAATGTAGGCCAATATGCCATACGTATCAGATTAAAAAAAAAATTGCCTAGGCACCTTGCAGTGATACTTTCCCCAATATTGATGATCTTGCTTTAAGCTATTCAACGGTTGTCAAGTCATTATAAATATTTTTTGATTTCTAAAAAAACATCATTAAAATAAAAATATTATAAATAGGTAATACAATATATTTAAATATATTAAATGTCTGTTATAGAAACAAAAATTTACTTTTTAGAAAAATGCTATTCAAAATTGTTTTTATTAGGATTTAATGAGATTATTGTATTAGTTGTATGAATAACGTGCATATAATTTAAATTTTAAGAAAAACAGTAATGTAATAAAGACTTAAAACCTTAGTAAAAGTTTAACTGAAATGTATTTAAAATATATCAAATATCTTAAAAATCATGAGTAATAATAATTTCATTATAACTGTTTAATATTGAACATTTTTCAAATAATCTCATTTTAGATAGTTTTATAGAAACGTTTTGTTCAAAGCGTTACAAGGTGTCTTATAACTTAATAATTTAATTTTTAATGTACTTCAAGTTAATAACAGTATTATTATCCTGTTACAACTGCCGTATAGTAATTCATCGAAATTGTACATCTGTTTTTTGAAATTCAATTTGAACGTACAAATTGCAATTTATCATTGGAAAAATATATTTGGCGCAATATAATTATTTTATGATTAAACTTCTCGATTACGACGACGTATATAATATTATCTTTTAATACATTTAAGATATTTAACTGTCAGGAAAAACGAATAATTTACCGTTATTACATTTTTTTTGAGACTTTGCATTATTCTACAAACTAACAATATGGACGGTAAAGTGTCAAAAATGTCAAAACCCACGACCAATATATGCGTAGCCACGTAGGTATTATGTATCGGGGATGATTATTATTAAAGTTTATCCAAAAACATTCTGGGCAATATAATATATTCTTTAATATAACTTAAAAATGAAACCATGTATTATATATCGTATATTTTTTTTTTATTAAGTTTGTAATGTTTGTGTCTACAATCTTGTTTGTTATAATATATAACTTACAATATTAATCGAAACTAAACAAGATATTCATAATAATATTGAGTCAAAAAGAATCAATTTAAAAATATGAAAAAATAATTAAATATACTAAGGACAAATTAATAAAACCGATTTAGAGTTTTCTGATGTTTAATGTTTATTAATATAATATTATTGCTACCCAACAACGTTATACGTATTATACTGAAGATAAATTTATTTTATTCTACCTTTTTTTTTCTAATTTAATTTGGTTTATCCAGAGCCTATATTATTAAATATATTTTATGATAGGTACATTGTTTTTTTTTTTTTTTTACTTTAGGTATAATGTAAGTTGAATTAAATTTTGCCGAAATCATTGCGTTTGAAAATGTCATCGTGTATATAAACTTTAATAAAATACGCTAAAAGTTTTCACGAATAATATCATTAAATTACAACAAAAAAACTAAAATCATTATTTTCTGTTGAAATAGATTAAATTTAAATACATTTCGACCAGATTGAATTTAATTTTTAAAGTGCCTATAAGAAAAAAGAGTCAAGTACCTATTATGCTTAATCATTGAGCATGCTAAATTCCCAGATCCTTAATGTATTTACAACGCAATAAAGTATAATTCCAAATTCAAATTAAATTGAATTCGGTAACCCTAATATTTTGGTAGTATATTTTGGGTGATTTGTGATATTAATCTATAGTTAAAAATTTAAACATACTTTTCAGATTTTTTTGTTTATTATGAACTTAATATTGGGACACTAATATGAGGAACCTAATATTAAATAGATTTCAAAGCATCAGCTATAAAAATTGAACATTTCACACATTTTTATCAAAAAAATATTTCGTAAATGCTTGTCAATTTGTCAAATATTGATAACATTTGCAGAGGAACCTACTATCAAATTTACAATTACAACCATTTTGACCAAGCGTAAAATTTTTTTTCGTCTTTTACTAGTTATTTTGAAAAGTAGCAAGAATTTCCTACTTTTAACAACCCTCCCTCCCCCCCAAAAAAAATTTACTGATAACCAACTAGATCCAACTATCTATCAGAAACTACTTTCAAAGTTGTGTCCCAAAAGGATGGATTTATTTTTCCAAAAAATTTCATTTTAAAATGTCATTGTGTGTATAACATATTATAATATAATAATATGCTTTATATAACTCCGCTAAGAATCTAAAAATAAATTTTATTACCTTAAAATGTAATCTTAAACATTCTTTTTAAGTTGTTCTAACAGAAACTAAAAATATCAAAAATATATAACATTCAAAATATTTCATAGAAAAATTTCCAAATTCAAATTATACAAGAAATTGGCCGGGTGTTAAAACAAAAAATAACTGTTTTAGCAATTTTTTATGATTTAAAAATCATTTATCATTTACACAGCTAGCAGGTAACAAACTAATAATATACGAAATAATATTAAAGTAATTATTTTTTCTTTTTTTTTTTTGGGGGGGGGGGGGGTGAGGACCATTAGCCCGAGGAACTGTCGGGGAGGGAACTGTTGGTTTTTTGATACTCGTGGATGTTTTTGGCAGAATTTCGAATGGACACTCGTAGGTTTCTGCCATTCCCGGGTGGGGGGCGGCGGCCTCACTTTCCAGACAACATGAACTGCCCGGAAAGCGATGCTGCCCATGACAGGGATTCGAACCGACGCCTCAATCCGCCCGTCCACTACACCCCCCTAAAGTAATTATTATTATATACCTATTATGCAATCTTTTTTTCGTAAAAATGGTTAAAGTTCAACCAACCATTTTTTTTTTTTATTTATTTATTTTTTTTTTTTCAACAGATTTTTTGTTTTAAATTACTAACTAATTACTGATGTCAATATACATAATAAAATGTCTTAAGTGGCTTGATGAGGCGCGGTCGTACGCTCAATCTGCGGAAACGCACTGAGCGTACGTATCGCCCGCAGTTGCTAGCTCCCGGATGGGTGACCACCGGGGATTTTTAGCAACATATCCTTGCCACACATACACAAACACGTGTTACAACCCTGCCCACTTAAAAACCTACAAACAAACATACAAAAATAACCCCTACCGTACCACCCCACACCCAATGGCCTATGTTGCCACGGGTTCTTACAAAAAAAAAAAAATGTCTTAAAAGTATTTAGGCTGACAGACCGTCATCGTTCAGTTTTTATACTTCAGAATCGTTTACAATGGATCTATCATTGAATTCAGATTTAGTATCCCATTTTGGAAAATGACCTATTCAATGACGAAATACCTCGTTAACTACTACATCACCTTAACAACTTATACAAAAAAGCTAGCTACTCGTTTGGGTTTTTTTTTATGTCCGACGTGTGACGAGACACTTTAAGATGTAGGAAAATTGCTTCAAACTTCAAAATTTAGAATGGTTTCTGAAGAAGTCAAAAGTTAGAAATTCCTAGTGCTTTTCTTAATAATTGGAAAAACTAAAAAAAACCTAAGAAAAAACAAATACTTACGCTACACGGGCTACATCAGCTTTGAAAAAATCAATTCGTCTTTTGTTGTAACTCAGAAAATAATAAAACCTTATAAACTTGACATTTTCAACAAATATTAATGTTTTATAATATCACTTAAATTTTAAAATTGTTTCGTTCGTTAATTTTTTTTCATTATTAAAGACTAAAAAATGTAATTCAATATTATATTATATAACAACCTTTTATATACTCGAAGTTAAAATTGAAGACTTGATTTTCGTAATTTTATATTGGAATTCAAAAAATGTTAATTTTTTTGGAGATTTGAACACTTTTTATCATGTACCTGTATTATTATTATTACACCCATTTTTATAAATGATTTAATTAATTTTAATCGATTTATATCACTACTGTTTTTACTTATTCACACGCTATTATTTTGATATTTTGAATCAATAAATGTTAATTTAGGTCGTAAAAGTGCCAGAAAATATTTGCAATACATATAAAATCACACGAATCAATCAATAAATTGCTGATAAATCGTTCGACCCATTATTGAAACTTTAAATATTATTGGTTAATCATTTTCCCCACATTATATAGCTACTTGAACTTAAACAATTTTGAAGAAGTAATTTCCTCTGTTGTCCATGGACGCCATGGTATAAGTTAAGAAACAAGATATCGCCATTAAAAAGTTTAAAACCTGAAGGCATCGTCAAATATGTAGGTAGTATAAAATGGTAAAAAGTACAAATAATGGAAATAATTTAATTATTGTACATATTATATACCTACCTATTATTCTTATTATTAATACTAAACTTTAATATAAATTCATATTTTCCACTTACATATATAGTTAGCACACCGGATATAGATTATGTGACATAATATTGCGAGTGTTTCCGAGATATAAATTGATACAATCATTCGTTATGCAACCATAAATCGATCGTTATTTATGTCGTTTTCGACAGTGGTGGACGGTGGTTTATTTTCAACCATTCGTAACAACTAATAACTAATAAGTCAATTTATGAAATATAAATTCCAATTAACCCAAATCTGCACGGTTTTACAAAATGGCATGTACCGGATAATCGATTTGACACGAACAACTAGACCAACTGCCTGCGTAACTATAAGTGCCATTAATAACTAAACATATTATTAATATTTTTTTCGCAGAGCTTAGAGTAGATTGAAAAACGGGACGTTTAGCAGACGAAATATTGAAAAGATTTTATTCGACAACGAAAACAAATTTCGCGGGTCCTTGAGCTCGTAATTTATTCGATTTTTTAAATATTTGGCCGTCGGTTAATAATATTTTAATAATATGTAATCTTTACTCTAAATATTGAAGTGTGAATATAATGTTTTGTATTCGACAGCCAAAGTCTAATTATTAATAGCAAATCGACTTATACTTACGAATTATGACTTTAAAAGATGTTTAAATTTTAAATTGTACTGTATATATATTACTTTATGTATACTACTTACATTTTTATATATTATACAATTTACATTACCTTTAATTTCGGTTTTTTTTCAAATTTTATTCTAGGAAACAAGTTTGCCAAGGACTTTTAGATTGTTTCGTACTCTGGGATTGCGGCACATTGTTGTTATCAACAACACTAACGAGGTATGACGAAAATAATAATATATGTTAATATATAGCAGGATAAATTGTTTTTAATGTTTTTATTATTATGTTGTGATGTTCGCATCTATAACTGAATAAGTGATCAAATTTTTGTTTTTGTTTTGTTTTTTGCGTCTTGGCCTTATTCCGCCCGAATTGGATTATAACTATTATTCACGAAGAGTTATGTTTGTAGAATATACGTGGAAACCAAATGCTTCTATATTATTATTATTATCAGTTTGTTCGTTAATTATTCATTCAAAGAGCTTATTTCACTTTTCTGAACTTTCGCCTTTGTTCGTCTAGCATAAAAGCACGAATGATTAAATGAATTAGTTTTGTTTTCAACATTTAATTTAGTTAAGTAGATGTGTTAATGTTCCCTTCGACAAAATACTTGATGTTATTTCCCTCTCGATTTTATGTTTTGGTAATATTTTTGTTAAAACCCCTTAATGAGTGTGTACTTTAGCGCTCCTTGTAATAATCTTGCGTCCCTAGACCGCACAGTTTAGTTAACTTTTTCTCTTCGTTATTAATTAACTCTAGAATAATTTAATAGGTGAGTAATATTTACTTTTATTCTAAGTCCTTAAGTGATTAAGGAACTAAAATATTAATTCCAAAATCAAATTATATAACTAAATTTTGGTTATTTTTTTACGTGAGATATTAATATACACCTAACACATTAAACAAAGAATATTTATAAATTATTTGTTCTCATCATAAAAATCGCATATAATATTGGACAACATAAATTATTGGCTCTTATGTAATCTTCCCGCATTTATACGAGTAGTACTCATAGTGTTGACTTATTATTATTATTATTATTTTATTGATCTTAATAAACAAACAAACATCGGCTGCTCGGGACATTAGTTTGACGTTTACTTAAAACTAGTTAACAGTTAACATATAAATATGGTTACATTGTAATGGCTTTAAATTAAGTTATATAATTGTATTTCTTTTATAAATTTTATGATGTTGATGGTCAATTGTAAGTTTGGTCCTAGACGCTAGTGCTTCTCCGATCTGTCGTGAAATATGATGTTATTTTTGTGGTCTTCGTATTTTTGACATTCGCATAGGGATGACTCTTTGTGTAATGAATATTGGCAGAGATTTACTTATTGTACATACCTATTACCTATACGTATATTATATGTGTTAAAAACGTCAAACGTGTTATAGATACACAATATGCGAGTCAAAACCCTGCAAGATCAGGGTAAATAAATATGTTTACTATTGCAAAACAGTAGGCATCTATTCTATAATATCATGAGTCTATATAGCTGCAGTATACCTAATAAGTAATAACTATAGTCTATAATGAATGTGTAATATTATGTTGCGTGTTTATGATTAAGGATGGCATAACGGACTTATACCGCAGAAAAAAATTCCCGTACGCTACTTATATTTATGAAAACTTTCCAGAATGGTTTACATCGAACAAATTGACACGAACAGCAATTTAAAAACAAAATACTGCAACGGAGATTAACATACTATAAATAATTTTCTCGGTTCACGATTACTGGAAACGGTGCGGTATTACGGTGTAGGTCACCTCTATCCTCTTGCAGGAGAAAAACTTGTGCGCATTCAACGACTATACTATTACTACCCGACAAGTATTATGCGCCCTTTATTCCAAACGGAAAACTCAGCCCGAAACACTCCGCGACGTTATAAGTGCGTTACGTAATAATTTGTTAAATTCACTTTTGTAGATTATTTACCATGATAATAATTATGAGTTATTGTTTGTGGCGTCGCATCGGTTCGTATAAAAACATGACGCGGTTGGTAGGTAGATTAAAACCGTATAATATAATAATATACAGGTGTCTCGCGATGATCTGATATATGGAATAACTTTTGTTGTACCTATGCAATATTTAAATTTTTTTTTTTATAAAACTCATAAATACTAACGCTACATGTTTGCTATTATTTATTTTTATTTTTTAATACTGAAAATAAAAACTTAAAAATTGGTAAAAATGTTTTGGATAAATTAAAAATAGCCTATTTGTGAATCTGATTATAAGAACAATTTTGATGGTAAAAAAATTAATTTAAGTCAAGAAGTTAATTTTTTAGAGTTTTTGTTTTAAATTCAATATTTGTTAGTTAAATTAATCTGGAACGAAATAATTTTTTTTTAATTAGAGAAATTGCTAATATGATTATATTTCTTAAATTATTTACTTATTATACAATATTAACAATTTTTATCATATGTTTAATTAGCATAAGTTTTTTTTTCTAGATCTTTCTGAGACATCCTGTATGCATATTACATATTATTTACGGTAAATACTTACAAGGTATGGTACAAGGCGCGATAAACTGCAGTAGGCTGTGTCGGTCGTCGACACAGTTTGTGATAAGCTCTTATTAAGACGTCATCGTCGTTTTAGAGCTTGTCATAAGTATTTAGCTAGAAGGCACCTTATGCATTAATAATGCATAGCCGTAACAAAGTGAACTTTTACTGTCGATTAGGCGTAATTTTATTCCAATTATAAACGCCCGTGGTTGGTCAATACATTTTTTGTTGCTAGTACAGTTTTATAGAATATTCTGCAGACTTCCATCAACAGCCTATCCTAAAATGGTGTAAAAAATATATTTTAATTATATTTATACGAAGGAAATGCATTTTAACTAGTATTTAGGTAATATTTAAAATTTCCGCTACCAAAATCATTAGATTATTATCTATTATATTTCTGACATTATTTAATAAATACTATCCATAAAATAAACAATCTGGAAAATCGATAAATATATTTTTATAGTTAATAAATATTGAACTGAACAAGAAACAACCAAAAATTAATGAATTATAAATCGTGCTTTTTTTTTTTAGGTGGTCGGTATCATAACTCGAAAGGACTTGGCAAAATTTCGGCTTTGGAGAAAAGCCGTCACAATGGGGCTGAAAGAGGTCAATGTTTATTAAAATATGAAATACAATATATTATTATGTAAATAATATTATTTATGGACAAATCATAATGATAATAAAAAATTTATATTACTCGTATAATCTATGTTTTCACTTAAGACGTATGTTTTAGAATTTATGAAGTGATATAACTGGACTCCTCCTTCTACACATATTGGTTTAAATTTCGCTGATCGATTTGCTTATTGTGAAATATCACTTGCATAAATATAGTAAGTAAATACAAAATAGCTGTGTCATGTGTCGAAATAGTTTTTTTAGGACAATGACATGACATGTCCACAAATTATTAAACATATTTATTCGTTGAAATTTGAATAGTCACTTTACACTTATTACATACCTATTCAATGGTTAAATTTAAAAAATAATAATTTGATTTATACCTATTATAGATGGATTTTAAAACGCAACATTGAAATATTACTCTATATTTTTTCAGAGTTTGTTGTAAAATGCAAGTATAGGTGTATGACACTAACAATAATTATTGTGCAGCAGGGATTATAAAATATACCTACACAATATGTAAAGTATTAAAAATAGTTTATTCTACTTTATAACAGATGAGAATAGAGATGTTGATTGTTGACAGCGCTGAGCGGCTGTTTTAAATGTTTTCGTTTACCTTTTTGGTAATTATTTAATTATTATAACCAGTGGCATAACTATACGTGGCACAGTGTGTTTTTCTCCCTGATTACGATTTAGTCTATCATCCAAAGGAAAAAATATCTCTTTATTGATATAGATGTCCATATGGGTTATTTTAAATTAATATAGCTTTGTTTGACGGACTATAGTCTCCCCCTCCCCTATTTTTAACTTTATTGTGTCTATATAACTTTTATTTTTTAAGGATTCCTAGCAACTATGATGACTATCAAGTATTGTTATCGACTATAATACTATATTACAAACATCAGTGACCACCTTCGGTCTCTGACTCTATATTTAATTACTAAAAACTATATAGAAATGGCATATCAACTTTTTTTCGATTTCTATTTTATTTGTGATTATACGTTTCAAAGAAAGATAAGTGATAATATATCCCACTGAGACTCGTCGTCAGTCGACATATTATTTTTATTCAACATTCTATATTAACTAAAGTTATAGTTATCTAAAATCTATATTCATAAATAGCATACTTAACACGTAAATTAAAACAGAACTTATTGGTCACTGTTTACAATAGCAGGTTACTGACCTACCGGCTTAAAATAATTGTTTTAACATGACGTTGTTATAGGGAGTTTGTGGAGAACAAATTCCCTTCAAATTATATAAATTGTAATTGTGCAGTTGAAAAAAAATTCTGCTTTTTTTGTAATAACGTGCATTTATTTATTATGTTTGATAATATTATGATAAAAAGGCGTTTATGTCTTATATATATTATTATTTGAAACAAAGCATTAGCACAAAAATTGTTCACAAGGTGTACGTGAAGAAAAAACAATTTCAAAGGGAAGCTGTAGGTTGTAGTATTCATCTGTAAATACCCGAAGAGGGTTAGTCAAAGAATAATAAATGATAACGCAATAATATCGCAGCAGCTGCACCAGCAGATAGGTATAGGTATAAATATAAACGTGAAATATTTTATGTATTACGTGCTGCTCCGTCTTTATGAAAAATGTTTATATTTAATATTGTGTGTTGTTTGTATAAACGACGTCCTTTCAAATATAATAATATAAAAATGACGCGGTATCCGAACAACAAAAAATGTATCTATACACTAAAAGATTTGTATTATTGTCTTGTTCTTCTTCTGTTTACATTGGATAGGTACGTTATAAAACGAATTCTCGTGAATAATATAATAAGAGACAAATAATTAATTGTATGATTTTTAAGCAAAAAATGTTTCTTTGTCACGTAAGTACATTATAATGCAGTGAACTATATATACAAAGTAATCCGCCTAAGCATGTTCTACCCCTTGTATTCCTTTAATAATAAAGTTATTAAAATGATCTATATTTTTTTTTATGGCGATACAAATTTATATTTTTCAAACGAGAACACTTTTTTACTGTACATTGTTTAGTGATTATTTATTTTAGATTCTGAGCGAAGCGAGGAATGTATACCTATTGGTTTTACATTGATGTTTATTTATTTTTATTTTTTATTTTGTAAACACTTTTTCCCCCTCTAAACTTGCTCAAAAGTATCAAGTGTAGCATTTCTTCTGAAAGGTAATGTTCATGAGCTGATACTTTAGAGAGATAATTTTGTTTATAAGCATTTAAAGTTCAAATTTTGACTAAATACTCAAAAATTACGGCTATGTTCAAATTATTTTAAGCTAGAAATTCATAAAAAAATTTCTTTCTAAGATTTGAAATTTTTTAATAATCTATAATATATCCTAGACAGATAAACCATCTCCGCTCAGAATCGTTTTTCGTATACAATTATATAATATCATTGGATTCAAGTTTAATTCCATCCATTACAGTAACCCACTTGTAACCTACTGTACAGCAGAAAGACATCCACGACTTACCCGCTTTTTTTTTTGATATTGATTAGTTTAAATTCAATATTCGTTTGAGTGGTTTCTCAGTTTTTAAAATATTTATACTAATGAAATTAGTCATAATTCCGTTAGTTTAATATACCTAAGTGACTAAAATCTTCAAATTATCATGGTCAATTTGTATCCACACATGACGCTACTTAATTAGTACCTAGTACGAGTAGTGATCTTAAGCTTTTAAAACGATCTTTAAGTATATATTTAAAAAAATCAGATTTCGAATTACTACAGCATTATACATCGAATAATGATAAAATGTGGCGAGCATGCTTGTAAAAATGGCGAATCGCCCTGTATATATGGTTAGCTGCAGATTAGGCGCATATACTCTAATAGTCCAATGACGTATAGCTATAATATTGGTCCCAATATTGCATCGACAGGTTCGTCTCGTCGTCGTCGCCAACCTGTAGAGTGTATTATAAATTCACAGACGGAGACTAACTAACTAAAATACGCTGGCACATAAATACATAATAGGTTAGAAGGTGCGAATAACGCTGAAATTTGTGCGCGAGTTCATAAACTGTACCTACGCGTCGAATTAAAGCATCATATTATTATTATTATTATTCATTGTCGTGGCCATTATATAATAGCCTTAACTACAGGACAGCTCTTTATAATATTATAATATTTTTATGGTGATTATATTTTTAACGGCACACCACATAAAGTATCATACTCTTATTATTTCGAATAGTGTTAAATTTTTTTTGACGTATTTTTTATATTTATCTATGTATAATATGTTTGATAAATAAAAAAATAATTTTGCTCTTAAAGTTTTTACCAACCGTTTATGAATTGTGGCGTATATCTGAAGCTCGGTTGGGAGAGGAGGGACGAGTAAATTTAAAACTCTTAATACATTTTATTTTCAACAGCAATATTATTCATTTTTATTTTCTTCTTATGGTAATTTGACAATAAATTTTATTATTAAAGATACAGTTATACATGCATAGGATGAAACCTGCAAAGTCCAACTCTCGAGGGATCAGCCCATTGCCCCTCCCTCCGCAGATACGCCACTGGATTGTTGTTGAAACCGCCCGCATAACTATATTTACCTAAATTCTATCTCTGAATTCACAATAAAACTGTATCAGAATACAACATTTTTGTAAATAATAATGTAGCGTTAAGATTTTAGATAAAACTATAGTATAGTGATGGTGAAGACTGATGAGACGAAATTGGGTACTCGTCGAAATTTAGGTAAGTTCTACATAGTATATTACTTTAGAATTTAGATAAATACTTTTATCAAATGCATCTACATTTTTAAAAAAGAAATTTTAGAAATGAATTCTCTATTCTGTTTCAGTATACGTATAATACGAGATTTAAAAATATTTGTAGGTTGCATGCACTAGCCAGAAGTCAACGTAGTGTAACAGTGCGCTGAATTTAATGATTTTGCGCACTAAAGAATTTTATTCCAAATTCAGAATATAATAAGTGACATACACATTTGATTCAAGGCATAATAGGTACCTATACTATCGAAACAATAGTCTAAAGACAACATTTTAATTTACATTTCAAAGCACATATGAAATTAATAAGGTTGTTTTAGAACTTTTTTCATTGAAAATGTGTGTGCGACATGATGAAAAAATGATGATTTTGACTTTCTATGTACCTACTTATTGTGGAACAGTAATGTTTGGTTGGTCTAACTTACTTCAATTCTATGTAATTTATCTGTACATTTAAGAACTCCCAAGTTAAAATTTTTTTCGACCTACGAAAATACGATGTATATATAATATATATATTAACGTAGTAGCGGCAGCAAGTGGCAAGTGTTAGTTAGCCAATAGGTACGTATCTTTTTTTATGTATATATTATATTTTACGATTATTATTTATCGTTACCTATTCGGTAACTATCATATACTATTATTAGTATTATATCAAGACACAAACAAAATAATCGTGGATTAATTTTAAGTTTAAATCACATAGTTTAAACAGTTTCAGTGTACTTTAAACACACAAAAACTCTGCAAAAGGCGAACATTACAGCATAAATTATGACTTGGTTGGTAGGAGGAGAGGGAGAGAAACCAATGCGTAAAATATTTGAATTGAGTTCGTATTCCTACAAATCTTACGTGCCACAATAATATTTCAAACAAAATTTAATAATTTTCTAAATATAGCGCGAGTATTCAGACTTAGCAACTGTTTCGCTATTTTTTTTAAATATTAGAATCTTCGTCCCCACCCGCGCCCGATAGAAGACATAGAAACCCGAAAACGATATGAGAAAATTTTTAATCGTATCGTTTACAAAAACGCCAAAATCCTGTGCACCTAAATAATATAATAAACATATAATAAGTATGAAAAATAAAAAATTTTACCATCTCATATCATGTCAAATTTAATATTGTTATAATTTGGATTGTTAACAATTTTGAATACTTTTAATTATAATTTAAAATATTAATATTGGTGCAAATTATTAAAAAATGTCTTTTAATATAATTGCATGTATGTTGTCCTACTATAATAATTTTGGTCACAAATATTTTGTATTTTTTTTTTCTTTGTCACTTATTATTATGTATAGCCTCCACGCCGTATTATCGTATGCCTTCCGTTTGTATGCAAAAATAAATACAAAATTAACGTGACAGGGTAGTTTTGGAGAGAGTTAAAGTGTGGAGCGACGTGGTCCCGCGGTGGGGAGTATCTTTTCGCTATTTCTCCCCAGGGATGGTTTGGAAGTCTTGACACACACCACAATCTACAGCTATGTGTTATTATATCGTGATGTTTTGCGCTGAAGCGGTGCGGGTTGGCTTGTGTGGGCGGGTGTCATAACGACCCGCAGCCCACCCGCCGCGAGTGCTTTTCCGCCGCGGTCTCGTATATATACATATAATACGTGTCTTAACCCGTTATTGTTGCAGCTACAATATAATTGCATACAATATAGCATATAGTTTGGTTTTGTAATTTCTTCCGAGTACCCGCGTGACCCAAGCAAGTGCAATTTTTTTCCTATTTTACGTCCGAATTTACATTTCTATATATATTATATAAAATATATCACATCTATACATTATATACATTATTATAATATAGTCTAATAATTAATAATTGGATAGGCATAATATATTTATAGACTTTGAATTTATATTTTTGTTGCTACTAAATTGACAGTGTTTAATTAACTAATTGCTTTAGTTTTCTCGAAATTATACATTTATAATTACATTTGTAATAACTGTACGTAATTTTTGTGATTTTGACTTAAATCACAAAAAGATCAATGTTCTGTAAGAACTAAATTATAGAAATAAGAATTTAAAACTGTAAACCTATACTATAAAGTAGTGATGGGTCGAACCTGATATAACGTGGTCGGGGGACCTTTTTAGGATATTAGTTTCTAGAGAAGGTTTTATATTCCTTATGAATAAGTTTTCCGTAGCTGGTGGGGTGGTTAGAGCATTATTATGAGGTGTTTATCAATAATAAGACAAGTTTGGTTTATATGTCCATAATAATTATATATTTAAAATATAATTTACTATTTGGTAGATAGATGTTAATAATTGTATTGTTGAGCTCGCTCGTGTTGATGGTCAGTGTTGAACTATCTGTCGTAGTGTCGTGTGTCATTTTTATAATATGGTAATAATGTGCATAGGTAGAAAAGTATCGAGTGTGTATATTTGTATTGGTCAATCATATAATAGTGTGAGTTAAGTGTAAGTTTAATATTGCATACAGGGTGTAACGAACGTTACACTGATTTTTTAGTGTCAAATGAACTAGAACCGAACCAAACTGTTAAAATTTTTAATCGAACTAACATTTGAATTCAGCATTTTATTTTATCATATCTATAATCCTAAAAATATAATTTATAATCTATTTTATATATTTTATCGCTACTCTAATAAAGACTGTACAACTTTGTATCTTATTAACAAGACTGCCAATTTATACAGTTTTAAGAAAAAAAAGATTTGAAGTTTCAAACCAAGATATTTTTAAAAGTTCTTTACCTATGCGTTTGAAACTCAAAACTCAAATACTTACAAACATACTTTGCAATATAACTTTTCCAAACATTATGAAATACTCTCTTAAACACAAAAAGTTAGAATTGTGGTCATTTAAAATTTTTTAAGTAGGTGCAAGTCTGCCATATAACTCTAAATATTGCTATTTTACGTTCAACATATTACACGCCGTAATTAATTATTTCTTAATGTAAGAACGCACACAAATCCAAATAAGGCAGTCTTGAGTTTTGACTTCGGTGATTAATTGAATAAATTAAAATAAGTGTACTGCCATAAAGTAAATATGGCTCTCTTGCTTTGGAAATAAGTCAAAAATTAAATAATTTAATTCTGACACATCTTTTCAGGGGCTAAATGAAAAATGATGTTGAATGTGGCGTTCTTGTATTTTATAGTTTTTTTTTTTTTGGTAATTCAAAATTCGTCATAGCTCAAAATTGATGAATTTTAATTTGTGGCAGTCTTGTTCTAGAGGTGCGAAATATTTGAATATACACGTCAAGTGAATGTATTCTAAAATAATTAATATATTTAATCACACTTGTATGAAACACACTATTTTGTGCTTACTATTAGCATACCTAATATACATTATATGATCGACCTGTAAAAATAGAAAAATACATAAGAATCTGAGTCCAAGGCTTAATAGTTAATAATTTTGACTAAGTAGACTTAACATTTATTTATATTAATACTAAATATTTGAGGTAATCACAGTAATTACATATATATTCGGTAAATTATTATTTAAGATTAAATATTCACTCTTACGAGTATGCTTACATGCAAATACGCTATAAATTATTTAAAATACATGTTGGCTAATAATGAATTAAATGGAAAAAATTACTTTTTTAGATTTTAATTGCACACGCTTAAGTTATTCATGCATGATGTTTTAAAAATGTTTATAATTATTTGATGTTCGGTTCTTACTATTTTACTTCGGTTTGAACTTAATTAAAAATAACTTTGTATAATATACATATAGGAAGGTATAGCCTATTGTAATTACAATATAATATAATAATTATAACTATAATTTAACCTAACCTAACCTAACCTAATTATAGTATTTTTTTTTTTTTTTTTTTATTGATCTATTTGTTACAACCCGGCATCTTAGGCCATTAATTAATTATAGTATTTACTAATGAATACATTTGTTAAGTCATCGTTCTAATACATTCTATGAAAACTGAATAATATAATTTTTAGTTACGTAGAATTTATCTCATCCATAGTTTCGAGTGTTATTCTTCAATATTCCATAGTTCTAGTAATAAATAATCAGTAGTAAATACATAATGATGGCGTGTAACAAAATGTTGCAAAAGATATTTTGCGCCGGAATTTGAAATTAAAAATATGTTTTCATTCAAGTGGCTAAAAACTTTGAAAAAAATAAATGATTTATAAATATAAAAATAATAAAAAATGTTGTTTTGTAATAAATTGCTTAAAGTCATGTAAAAGAAATATTTTCAATATATTTTACTGAGTGTCTTATAATATATTAAACATATTCTCTCGTATATATTATTATATGATGTGTATAGTAAGCATTTTACTCTTTTTACATCTTTTTTTTCTTTTTTTTTTTAATCTAACAGTGTTGAAATCCTGCAATTACCTATATCATTAATAAAGCATTTGATTGTTATATAATAATACTTTATAAAAATAGTTTTTAAAAATAAGTTAATTAAATTTCGTTAATTAAATAATGAATTGCGCATACTATCTGAGTATTATCTGATATCCCCATCATCGTCCCCCCCCAGATTATGTAGTATATCCCTACATATTACGTCGTTGAAAAATATGATTTTCTTTCACTTTGGATTATTATCAAAACACAACTTGTTGTAAATACCCTCTGAAACTCGGTGTCTTAATATTAATAATTTTCGTCTAATCTTTTCTCTCTGCAAAGCTCGAGCACCACTCGTGTGCACAGCTTTTTACGTATTATTATTAATTATTATTATAGTGGAGACGTACGAAAATTAATATCATCAAATTGTAGCAGCACAGCCGCACAGGCACGTATATACACCGAGAAGGTATATCCGAGCTCGAAACCTTTAATTGAATGCCTTAGTGATTTGCATCATGCGTTGCTACAAAATTTAAAACGTGTAAATTAATAATAATATAATATAATTTGACATGAAGCACCGCAACCATATGGAATTTCGTGAATTCTCATTCACACTGCACACACACATGTCTACAAGGCGCTAAAACCGAAATATGCGCGCAACGTAAACCTATATAAAGTTGTATCAAAACCAAACAAATATATATAATGGTAATATGAACGTTATTATGATTTCGACCACTTGTGTGTGTGTGTAATGGACTGTTTATTATGTTTGATATATGATAATAATTCATTATGTACCAATAAACATTGCAGAATATTTTACTTAACCAGTTTCGCTATGTATAGCTCAGGTTTTTCGACAAACCAATCGAATAATTATCTATTATGGTAAATATAGTTATTGGCCAGATATCATTCAAACAGTAAGTTACTCGTATATTGTACCTATCATTGTACGAACGGTTTTAAAACATACATTGCATATATTACGTACACAAAATATTATAATAAAGGTATTTATTCTTATTATTATATTATGACAAAAACGATAAATTATACACAGAACTCAAAAATAAATGTAAATAAAAAAGTTAGGTGATAAGCTAAATAAAAAAATAAAACTAAATAGGTACGTTTAATGTTGTAAATATTTTTATGTCCTGCACTTTGCATCAGAAATCTTTAAAACATGCAATATATTTATATATGCATGCATTTATACCCAAAAATGTTTTATTGTTTTTAATTTCATGTCCACTCCTCCCCTACCATGACATTTGTTATGCTTATCTGTGTATACTTTCTTCGGATTATATTATTAATGTATGGGTGATTTATATTTATATCGATATTTTAAAATTGTAACCTTGGTGAATAAAAAACAGATAACAATTTTTATTTTTTAGTATTGCGACTTGCAATATAATTCAATAAAATTACCCCCCCCCCCCCTAAATTTAAATTTAATAAAAAGGAAATCAATAAAAACAATTTTAAAATTATTATTTAAACGTTTAAAATAAATAATTGGTAAAAATAGGAAATAATAAAAATTCGCGTGTGGTCACGATTCAGGAACACATTATTATTGTTATTTTATGTATATGTTATATTTTTTACTTATTTTTTTCTACCGATTTTGGCCTTGGCTGAACGCTCCTCTCTCTTCTCCATATTTACCTTGCCCCCTCCACCCACACACACATATACACATTTTCCACGAGTTCTGTAAGTTGCGTATATAGTATTATTATACACTTATACCTATCAATACGTGTGTTACTTTCTATCTCAGTGTTTATACGATAATAATATATTCGTGTGTATCCGTAGATAAAAACATGAACTGTCCAAGAATTATCGATTAACGATGGTCCAACTATTATTATATATTTTGTAATATCTATAGTTAAGTACCTAACATCGTTTATTCAAGGATTCAAGATCCTACAACTATAATATATATATATATGACGTATATAATATATAACTGACTTCAACCATTAATTATAAATACATATATATACGCGATCCGCACATCGTACATAGTATTATTATACGTACTGCAAGTAATGAATAGCTATGAAACATCGACATCGAAGTTTTCGTACAGAGAAAAATAAAACCATAAAAATCTTTCGATTAGATTTGATATGCTATCATCGCGCACAGTCCATAAAATAAGTATATTATCATATTTATGCCTTTTAAATAATAAATATGATGTATTTAATACTGTCGTTTGGTTTAATATTTTAAAATGTATATAATTCCATCAAACATTGGTCAGCGTGTGCACTATATATATTCTATATGTATATATGTATATAGCTGCTGCTATATGACACCAACTCCTCAAGACGTGTATATGGTGAAAAATAATAATCTAATAATATATTATTGTATAACAATATGCACTTGAAATTTGTAACTAAAGGTTGAGTTTTTCCGAAAACCAATAAAAAAAATAATAATATTAATATGCAGTGAATATTTAACATACTAAGTAATATAATACAAGGTGTAACAGATTGAACTGACTTTTGCAATAATTTTCGATCAAATAAATATTTTTTAATTTCATTAAGTGACCCTGGCACTATTACGTGTATAAATACAATATTATGTTTTTATGTTTATTTTTTAGTATAGAAAATAAAAAAAATTAATTTAATTAAAATTGTTTGGATAAATTCAAAATAGCTTATTTGTGACAATCTGATTATAAGAACAATTTTGATGGTAAAAAGATTGATCTAAGTCAAGTAGTTTATTTTTTGGATTTTTTTTTAAATTCAATATTTTTGTGGTTAAATTAATTTGGAACGCAATAAATTTTTTTTAAATATAATTTTGAGAATTTGCTGACATGAGTCCTAACCTAACCTTAAATTATTTACTTATCGTATAATATTAACAATTTTTGTCATACGTTTAATTAGCATATTTTTAATTTTTTTTGTTAGGTCTTCCTGTTACTCCCTGTATACATGATATATATTGTTATATTATATATAAGTATGCCTACATCGTCAGCTACTCTATATAATAATATATAGTCCACAAGTGTTAACATTGTTTTTATAATTTTCTATTCTTTCGAATTTCTCTGTAGGTATTCGGAATTAATTTATTTCGCAATATTATATTAATCCCTGTGGGGGGGGGGGGTCAGAATACACTCACGACAGTCCATGCCCGTCGTAAAAGGCGACCAAAATGGATCTAACAATGGGCAGCAACATTGTTAGTATCAAGTAGAGATTCATCTTTACTTGAATAGCATCACTTAGTTATAAGTGATGTCATTGCGATACAGAAGGCAACGGGAAACCACTGTATTAATTTTCCCAAACATTAAGCAATGAAGGACAACCATAAGAATAGGAAACAAGACGATGGGATTCGGAACCCGGAGTCCGGCAGGGGGAGACAGAGCATGGCTTCCCAGGTCGTCAACCAGCGAAATCCATGCCAAAACAGCAAAAAACAAAATATTCAATATTGGAAATAAAATTAAAAGTAAAACAATTCCTACTAAAATTGGAACGTAAGAACGTTGTTAAGGCCTGGAAGATTTGAAGAACTTAAACAGCAAATGAAACTAAATCAGCTTGACATTTTAGGAGTGTGTGAAACTAGATGGAGTGATAACGGAGATTTTTGGAGCGATGACTTTCGAATGATACATAGCGGGGATAAACAGGGAAAAAATGGAGTTGGAATATTATTAAACAAAGAATGGGGACTGCAAGTAGAAAATACGTATCATGTGAATGACAGAATATTACTAATACAATTGAAGACACACACAGTAAACATGATAGTCATTCAAGTATACTTTCCAACCTCGAATAGTGAAGACGATGAAATTGAACTAGTGTATGACTCTCTAGACGAACTGCTAGGAATAACTAAAGATAACGATAATGTAGTTATTATGGGCGATTTTAATGCAGTAGTAGGGGAAGGACAAGACGATCAAATAATAGGCAAATATTGTTTAGGAACAAGAAACATCAGAGGAGAAAGATTAGTCAATTTCTGTAAGCAGAACAATTTCTTAGTTACCAATACAATGTTTGAAGTACCGAAAAGAAGACGCTATACGTGGGTAGCGCCAGGGGATACTAACCGTTACCAAATTGATTATTTATTAACAAAGAGTCGTTTCAAAAAACAAATAATGACAAGTCATAGTTATCCTGGTGCTGAAATAGATAGTGACCATAGACTAGTAGCGATGAAATACAAAATAACACCCAAGAAAATTACAAAGCGGCCCAAACGTAACATATGGGACGTAGAAAAACTCAAAAATGAAGAAACCAGACAAGAGTTCCAAAACAAAGTTTATAACAGATTGATAGCTGCTGGTATTGATCCCCCGTGGGATGAAGTGGTTAGCAATATTCGTCAATCTGCTGTAGAATCAATTGGATTTAGGAAACTGAATCCAAGAAAACCATGGATCACGAATGAGATAATGGACTTAATAAAATACCGCAATAAATTAAAGAAAACTAATGATGCAATGTATAGAATAATAAAGAACCGTATCACCCAAAAGTGCAGAGTTGAAAAGGAGAAATGGATGGATTTAACATGCGAAAATATTAAAATGAATATGTCAGCAAATAGAATGGACAAAGCATATAGAATGATTAAAATATTGTCAAGACAACCAAAGCCAAGAAGCAAAATTGTTAAGGATAAGAATGGGAAGCTGATT
This sequence comes from Diuraphis noxia, assembly GCF_037042655.1. NCBI lineage: Eukaryota > Metazoa > Arthropoda > Insecta > Hemiptera > Aphididae > Diuraphis > Diuraphis noxia. The sequence goes on along the minus strand of NW_028301713.1, from coordinate 4,906,793 downwards.
CTAGATGTAGGAGAAATAACAACGAGATGGAAGGAGTACATAGAAGATCTGTACAAAGGAGTGATAGATGAAGATGACATGAATATTGAAAATATAACCGAGTTAAACAAAGAAGACGTAGGGCCAATTATAACAAAAGGAGAATTCGTTAAGGCCCTAAGGGATTTAAAACAAGGAAAATCGGCAGGAGTTGATAACATCCCGGTGGAATTTTTAAAAAACGTTGGAAAGGATACTGAACATAAGATTTTTGAAATGATTAAGAAAATGTATAAAGACGGAAACATTCCGAAGGACTTTGCCAAAAGCAAAATTGTACTAATCCCTAAAAAGGGAAATCCCACAGAATGCAAGATTTACAGAACAATAAGTTTATTAACACACGCATCAAAGATACTTCTTATCATTATAAAAAATAGGATTCAAAAGAAAATCGAAAATGAGCTCGATGAAGATTAATTTGGGTTTAGACAGGGAATTGGTACAAGAGAGGCTATTCTAGCTTTAAGGGTACTTACAGAAAGAAGGCTAAATGTAAACAGAAATACATTTATAACTTTCATTGACCTAGAAAAAGCTTTTGACACTGTCAACTGGGCGCTGCTGATGAACTCTATGAAGAAAACACGAATAGACTGGAGGGATAGACGAATAATAATGTCACTTTACAAAGAACAGGAGACCTTAATAGAGGTAGGAGAACATAGTACTACAGCAAGTATTAAAAGAGGGGTAAGACAAGGCTGTTATCTCCCTATTTTTCAACCTATTCGTGGAAGAAATCATGGACAAGTATAAAAGAAACTCTAATGGAATAAGTATAAATGGAAAAAAGATCCACTGCATACGATTTGCTGACGATATCGCTTTAGTATCTGAATCAGAAAAAGACATGCAAAAATCTTTAACCACCCTGACAAAAATATTACAGGAATATCAAATGAAAATTAACGCAAACAAAACAAAAACAATGGTGGTGACTAAAGCAAAAGAAATTCCTGTAGTAAAGTTGGAAGTGAATAATAACTTAATAGAGCAAGTCCAACAATTTAAGTATCTAGGAAGCACGATTACAAATGATGGTAAATGCTCAACAGAAATTAGGCAAAGAATAGCTATGGCAAAGAGAGCATTTACGCAGAAGCGGCAGCTACTTACAAACAAAAAACTCAATATAAATATGAGGAAAAACTTTGCCAAATGTTATGTATGGAGTGTATTATTGTATGGCTGCGAAACATGGACTATTAATGGGCAAGACAAAAAGAAATTGGAAGCCATGGAAATGTGGATATGGAGAAGACTGCTAAAAATCAGTTGGACAGAAAGAAAAAGTAACGTAGATGTATTAAACCAAGTAGGAGAAAAAAGAATTGTATTGGACACCATAAAAGAAAGAAGTGGAAAAATGTTCGGTCATTTACTTAGGCATAATTCGTTTATGACTAATATATTTGAGGGACGAATAAATGGTTACAAAGGAAGAGGCAGACCGAGGAAAGCATACTTACAAAAAATGATAAAACAAGCTGGCTGTAGTCGATATATAGAAATGAAAAGATTGGCTTCTAATAGAGAAGAATAGCGTACCAGATTTGCAACGACGAGGCATGGCCTTTAGTAAAGAAGAAGAAGAATATTATATAATATAATATACCAATAGTAATATGTATAATATAATCTAGTGTTAAAGCTGTATACAGAGTGATTGTTTTGATTCCATATGGGTAGTTAATACTATTACCAATTTATTTTTTGCAGTAGGTAGACTTGGTAAACAAGAAAGAAAAAATCCATTATTTTCAACAATTTTTAGTTAATATCTTTTTTATTTATATACCCTCGGCAACATGGGCTTACAGAGAAAATAATAAATTATATATATTGTGTACTAAATCTATAAGTATTAACTAAATGTTGGTTTGAAGATTGGCGGCTGCAACGAATTGGATGATGTTGCAAATGGATTGACAGTGATTGTCATTAGTATTTCGGCTAGTGATATGCTGGCAGATTGTGCAGGCTTGTTCGGCATAGTCAGTGAGAATGTGATTTATGGTGACTTATTGGCGTATTGGACACCACAGGTTATGCGCATTGGAGGTTCTTCCTTGGCCATTAGGAAACTTAGGGAGATTTGTGTGAGAGTATATAGTTGATATAGTGTAGTTTTCTGTGGATTTCGATACATGAAATATCCAATAATTGTCTGTATTATGTTTAATGCGATTTAATTTAGTGTAGTAAGATTCTGATTACGCTTCTGATATTAGTTAATATTGATCAATGTACCTATACCCAAACGTCGTTTCGAAAAGTAATTTACTAATTTACAAAGATTTAACATAAACCTATAGTCATTTAGTTAAATTCCAGATGTTTAATTAAATGCCTATTTCAAGTCGAACAAACAATAAAATTGAAACTTTTTGTACTATTTTTTTTGTTTATTCAACTATATTTCCCTATTAATTATTTATTGCTATTTAAAAGAGAAAGCGTATTTATAATTTAATAATATCAATATGTAAAATACGCAGCAGGTATAACAAATATTTTAAATGTCGTGTAGGTACTTCGGTACAATTGTTTAAAGCATTTTTTAATATTATTATTATTAATAAAAGCTATATTTACAATCTATACAGAAAATCACAATAAGTAAATTAGATAATATATTATAATAGTAATAGGTAAAGTTTTCAAAACTTTTATTATAGTTTTTTTTATTATTATTGTTTAAAACATCAATAAACAATGTAATTATGGCCGGCGTTACATTTTTACAGAATTTACATTAAATTTCATTAAAATTAAATAACTCAATTGCTACCCACCACATTTATTTATATTTGTACATTGTTATCTCAATTTATAATAATTTTAAATAACACGACGCAGATCTGCTTCGTTGAAAAAATTGATAAGTTTTTTGGACGTCTCTGGAGTGATGGGTGCCAGCATCTCATTAGCGTCTCTGGTAGTTTCTGTTCGATGCACCTTTCATTGAACTGTCAAAACTTAAATCATAAACATAGATGGATAGGTAATTACTATAATAAGGTATTATATGAAAGTAAAAGTATATAAATAATGAATAACAATAGGTAATAATATAATAACAACTTTTTGGTATACTTTTCAGTTATACTACACTATTACTGAAAAAATGTTGAATGTTCCAGCAAATGCCACCAAACAATAATATTTAAAAACAAATGGCAACAGAAATTAACGAAAAGTTGTAATTATAAGATAATATGCTTTTCATTAATTTTTATACTTTCCAAAAACTAAACTTTCCGACGATAAATGTTCAAAATTGATTTTTTTTATGGATTTAAATATATTTCTTTCAATAATTTAAGACATTTTTCTTGTCGTTCTATATTATAAAGCCTGCGCCTCATATTGATTTATGAAGTTTTCTTATTCACCTCACTACACATGAGACACATTTTATATATTATTGTCGTAATATAACGCAAAATAATTTAGCTGGTTTATATTTACAGCTGCAGTAATTACTATACAGTGCGTCTAAATTTGCAACTACAAAACATCAATTACATCAGATTATTGGTCTTATCGCCAAAACGAAACTGTACAATCTAAAAAACTGTTCGTATAAAACAAATAAATATGATTAAAAAAAAAATAATACAAGCAAACAAACAAACAAACAAACAGATCGCGATGTGGGAGATAGCGAAACAATATCCTATATATATACTGTACAATGTTTGTATAGGTATACCGCGCGAAACCACTGACGTGGTTATCGACTATATACCTAGCTGGTATATATATAACACATATAATACGCTGACCCGCCACGCAGATTGAAGATAGAATGTATTTTATGGCCGAATAAACGTTTTATTTATCGGAAATACGTGCATATTATATTATGCACCACGCGTGTTCGGATCCGGACTTGAGGTTTAACTTCCGCCAGCGAACAATCAATCACTGCCTATATAAACTTCAAAGACCGAACATAATATATATATATATATATAGGTACTATTCGTATACAAAACATTTTAACTATGCGGTGTAAGTATAGCAAGGTAGGCACGTATAAAAGCCAACGAGCAGCAACTATAAGTATTTATGGTTCCTGTCATTATATGACTGGACTTGTTAAAAATATATTTATATATTTATATTTATATATATATTCAAAATCATATCTTACTTTTGGTGTTGATGAGTGGCCGTCGCATTTATCATTTACACTAAATATGGATGAAATTCGAGCTCCCCGAATTCAAAGGACTATACCTTATACCTATACGGCCTACACGTAATTAATTTTAGTATAATTATTTATTAGTTGTTTACCACCAACAACTAACCTTATATATAAATACCAACATTTCCAAAAATTTAAATAGTTAGTATGGCGTAGTGAAGAATTTCGACCATTACTTACAAACTAAGTTTTAACTTTAAGTAATGGGCTGATAATTGAAAGAACTATATGATGCATCCCGACTTTTAGGACGAATCGACATTCGTGTTCCTGCAGGTGACGCCAGCCTCAGAGGATTATTTATACCTGCCAATTGGGAAGTAAACTTCATCAGTGAAAGTATCCAGAGTTAAATAATCAGCCTTCTTTCCGTCGAATTATCAATCAATTATCAACAATCCAAAGTACCAAATACATAAATATTCACATGCAATGTCTATACATGGCGCAATGATACATCCCGTTTAGTATAAATATATAGATTATAATATATATAGCTGACTGTATATTTTAGAGTAACTCGGTAAACGAAAAGCGCCATCCACCTAGGTACGTCTTGACAAGGTGGAAACATGAAGAGAGACGGTCAGTTGGTGAAATGTCTATGGTTAGAATTTATACACAATCACAGGTAAAATAACGATAACTGATAACATATTAAAATATACGAATAGATCTTCAAAGGCAAAAATGTTTTGTGTCCGTTTATAATATTGCCTACATTTAGCCCCCTTTTTTGCAGCTGTCATAATCAAAGTGGGATAACATCATTTTCATTATAAATTATAATACTATATTTTATTATAATTAGATTTAATGATTTTATATATTGCTAAATTCAAATTAAATAATATATAATACACAATATATCAAATAAATTTAATAATACACAATTCGTTGGGAATACTTCAAGCGAAAATATAATACAAATGTTATAATTAGACTATATTTTGTATATTTTTTTTTTTTTATTGCAAAATCATCTTATCCAGTATTTCAAATACAAAATTTGATTATAAATACATTTTACTAACTATTTGGCCCATAATTGCACACTCTTATGCGTTTCAATGTTGTTCCTTCCACAGAATCTTGAACATCATTTAATACTCTTTGAATAGGAACCAGTATAGATGGCACTATAGTATTATATAAAATAAAATTATGTAGCTACCTGCCAATTTTTCTCTATCAGCTAAAACATATTTTAAAACATTGCAATAAAATTAGTGAATCACTTACAAACGAATCAAAACCTATGCAAACTGAGGATATGAAGACAATTATCAAAAAAAAAAAAAAAATTTAAAAACAAACACGTTTCTTCACTAAAAATAATATAAATGATGTTTTAAATATTCATTCATATGACGATCATTCTTATAACGTTAAAACAAAAGGAATTTCTTAATTGTTGAATGGTACCTTTTAAATGACGACCGTAAGTGAATATTGTGGTTTTTTTCGAATTGAGTATTATTAATTTTATTTAACTAATTGAATTTGAATTTAGCAATATATAAAACCATTAAATCTAATTATAATAAAACATAATATTATAATTTATAATGAAAACGATGTTATCACATTTTGATAGCTGCAAAAAAGGAGCGAAATGTAGGCAATATTATATATACAGTCATACAGACAATTTTTTTTTATGCGAAGATCCATTCATAAAAATATACTTTTTTTATCTATATACTCAATGCGCATTCGATAATACTATCAATAATATTTTTCTGTGATAATATATAGATTCAGTGAATATTATAACCAGGGCTAGGAATTGTATACAATAAAAAATTGTAAAATATGCATTATATTTACCAAAATATGCAAAAATATGCATTTTAATTTCTATCTTAGATTTTATATTGACCGACATACCTACTTTTATTAATTGTGTTTATCTTTCTCCGTCAAACTATTCAATCTTTAATCGCATACCTATTATATCTTAGGATTGTATTTATAAAAATAAAATTTGTGTTTGACAAAAAAACCAAGTTTTATACTTTAATCAGCAGAATATTAGAATTAAATACGAAATATTAATACTAAATTATAAATATTAATTACGAAATATACTATAAAACTGCATTTTTCGCATTCTTATAATCAAAATATGCAATAATATGCATTTTATCAAAAACATGCAAAATAAAAACACCACCATTTATCTCATCATGAGCAGGTGATTCGTGGACATTACTGAAATACTGACAAAATCAATAATCAGGAGTCACAAAAAAAGCATGCTGTTGCATACAAACCATAGCCCTGATTATGACGTAACCAATCAATAAAACTATGGAAGGGCTATGCAACAACGAAATCAAGAGATAAATCGATAAGAATGACAATCCACCGTCAAACCGACGCGCAAGGGGCGTAACCTAACCGATACCGATAACACCGAAAAAGCCACCAATAGCATCTGCGACGTCTTGATAGTGCGCGCGCAACAACCAATCACAGACGACTATGGGCGGCAACTGCGCAGCGCATCGACATCGACGCAATGGACGAGACCATACATTTCAATACGAATGCGGATCACTAAATCAGTCACTTCTCGCACAGTTCTACAAGAAACAACATCTACTACCAACGGGAATCGTGCGAACTCAAACAGACCGTTATACAGTCCACCGAGAGTTCAAGTGGTACTCCGGAACAGGCGGAACACTCGGGATTCAACAAAAATCCGATGGCTTCTACCGACGCAACAGAACTTGAAACCAAACAGTTACAATCCAATATCTGCACTAAGTCCAGCACATTACCGGAACAACTTTGTAAGTACAAAATATATTATACTATACAATTATCCATACTCGCGTAGAAATATTTCTGTGCGACATTTTTCCGGGATGTGTCTATAATAGGATTTTTCTGTAGCATTTTTTTCCGATTAAAGAGTAGTACTATCGCTAGGATTACAAAAGTATTGCCCAATCTCCGATTCATTTTCTTTTTCGTGACACATTGTTTTCCTTTTTCATATAAATTCATTCGAGTAATAAAAAAAAAATAATAATAAACTAGATTTGTGGCGTGGAGCATGCTCCAAATTACTAAACATCACCTGCACAATATATATATTTATTATGATCATAGCTGGTGAATTAAATTTCTTTAAACATGTTTTATTCCACGTTTTTTCATTCCAAAATTTTTGTTTTTAGCAACTTAGAGTGAATTACCCATCTTTCGGTCTTCAAAACTGTACGCTTAACATTTTTTTCTTTTCCCTTTTTAATTTCCCAAACTCAATCGATTTGTGCATTCAATTTTTAAATTCTTCAATAGACTGTATATTCGTAAAAATTCTTTGGAATTACGTTCTGACGAAGTGGTCGGCTGTATCGGTACGACGGGCCTAGCTCGCAAATGGCAAAGTTCCAGTGACTTCCGAGTTCCGCTAAGCGCAGGTCCAATGGGCGCCCGCTTGGTGTGCAGCTATTAAGGTCCGTCAATGCCTCCAGTCCGAACCCGGATCCGATTAGTCGGTGGCGTCAAAGTCGTGGAATGACATACATGTCTATTCGAATATAATATTTGATTGCACCTTTCGGTTGATATTTCACGTGTCTCGTGTTGTAAAGTCTTTTTTCACACATTTTCAATCCAGCATTACTCTCTTTAGCAACCTGCAGTTGGTTAATAAGACTTGTTCATATCATTTAAGTCTTTATCAAATTTATACATTTTAATTTTTCTGTACTTTTTCCCCCTTTTCAATTTCCCAAACTTTACCGATTTGTGCTTTCAATTTTTAATCTTCAAACGCTTTTTATTATATGTAAAGTATTTTTATTCAGATATCTATTTTCAATCTATCATAGTTTCTTTAGCAACTTGGAGTTAATTAGTACGAATTGCCGATATTTCGGTCTTCAAAACTGTACGCTTAAATTTTTTTTTTTTTCCCTTTTCAATTTCCCAAACTCAACCGATTTGTGCATTCAATTTTTAAATTCTTCAATAGACTGTATATTCGTAAAAGTTCTTTGGAATTACGTTCTGACGAAGTGGTCGGCTGTATCGGTACGACGGGCCTAGCTCGCAAATGGCAAAGTTCCAGTGACTTCCGAGTTCCGCCAAGCGCACGTCCGATGGGCGCCCGCTTGGTGTGCAGCTATTAAGGTCCGTCAATGCCTCCAGTCCGAACCCGGATCCGATTAGTCGGTGGCGTCAAAGTCGTGGAATGACATGCATGTCTATTCGAATATAATATTTGATTGCACCTTTCGGTTGATATTTCACGTGTCTCGTGTTGTAAAGTCTTTTTTCACACATTTTCAATCCAGCATTACTCTCTTTAGCAACCTGCAGTTGGTTAATATGACTTGTTCATATCATTTAAGTCTTTATCAAATTTATACATTTTAATTTTTCTGTACTTTTTCCCCCTTTTCAATTTCCCAAACTTTACCGATTTGTGCTTTCAATTTTTAATCTTCAAACGCTTTTTATTATATGCAAAGTATTTTTATTCAGATATCTATTTTCAATCTATCATAGTTTCTTTAGCAACTTGGAGTTAATTAGTACGAATTGCCGATATTTCGGTCTTCAAAACTGTACGCTTAAATTTTTTTTTTTTTCCCTTTTCAATTTCCCAAACTCAACCGATTTGTGCTTTCAATTTTTAAATTATTCAATACACTGTATGATATTCGTAAAATTTCTTTGGGATTACGGTCTGACGAACTGGTCGGCTGTACTAGTATAATGGACCTAGCTCACAAATGGCGAGGTTCCAGTGACCTCCGAATTGCGCCTGTCTAATGTGCAGCTATTACGGTTCGTCAATGCCCACAGTTGGTGTTTTCTCCCTTTTCATGTTCTAAATTATCGAATTGTGCTTTCAATTTATAAATTCTCCAATAAATTGTACAGTCGTAATAATTATTTGAAATGTAATTTGATTGGCAACCAGCTAATTCAAATAAATTATTGCATTGAGTTTGAGCTTAAAACTCCACATTGTGTATAGTATTAAAAAATAGAAACGAAAATCATAATTTGAATGCTCTGTTACTGCATATTGTAACTATAACCTGTCTATACTAAAAACACATTTTAAAAAAAACGGGATTTGGCAAAGAAATTCCGACATTTTTTTAATTTCATGGGTTCGGAGAATTCCTTCGTTTGTGTAGTGATGGATTTTTTTATACTTTAATAAATGTCCGTGAGGATTTTTTCAACAAACAGTGGTACATACCTATCGAATGTTTCTGTTATTTCTGGTAAATTGCTAAAAGCTACATTCACTATTATTCAGAAAACCCGCCAACCCGACTATGTAGTGAGTACATAACCCTCTGCGACCGCTATAATTCATCACGGATTTCTGGAAAACTTTTGCATTATTTCACAACTATTTCCGGTTATCCTTAGAACTTTAAAACGTATTATAAATATAAAAACATTAAAAACTACGAAGTTATTGAGAAAACTTTCTAAAAATTATATCATTTTAATAAATTGTCTCGTTATTCGGTAATGACATACAGGAGGATTTTTTTAAGTGGGTACACTAATTATCTCGAGAAGTATTTACTTTTTTCAAAATATTTCTTACATGGTTTTCAGTTGTTAAAAACCCAAAGTTTTTATCAAAAATTATATTTTAAATATTTTAATCCTTATCATTTTTAAAGTTTTTACTTTTTTGAATGACAATATAGAGTTTTAATTTCATATTCCAAAGCAGAATATTTTTCTAAGTATTTTGATTCATAAAAATCGAATTTAGGACGAGTAATTTAAGAGTTATATGTATTTAAAAATTAGACAAGCGGAGTAGTGGACAAACATTTTGCGGGGTAACCCCGTATCATTCCACTCGTCAATCTAAACTTTAAATACTTATAACTCAAAAACTACTAGCCCTAAATTCGATTTTTATGAATCAAAATACTAAGAAAAATATTCTGCTTTGGAATATGAAATTAAAACTCTGTTTTCATTTAAAAAAGTAAAAACTTTAAAAATGATAAGGATAAAAAATATTTTGAAAAACGTAAATACTTTTCGAGTTTTTAAAGTTTTTTACTTTTTTAAATGAAAACAGAGTTTTAATTTCATATTCCAAAGCAGAATATTTTCTAAGTATTTTGATTCATAAAAATCGAATTTAGGGCTAGTAGTTTTTGAGTTATAAGTATTTAAAGTTTAGATTAGCAGAGTAATTAGTGTACCCACTTAAACGAATCGCCCTGTATATTTTACGTACATTTTTTTTATCGATATTGAAAACACCAACGTTAATAAAGGTTATTAGTTTTTTATTTAATACATAAAGTCATAATGAATGATTTCTAGAACTAATATTATTCAATTAATATGGTGTTCATTTTGTGTGATCTCCACTAACATTAATTTTATGGTTAACTTTAACAAGTTTAAAATAGGTTTCCTTAAGAAAGATAATATATACCGTGTGTTCACCAATTTAGGGAACACTGAATTTCTCGACCGGATTATGTTTGAAAAAATCTGATTTTTTTAAAGCTAGGTTCATTATTAATACAGATTTTCATATAAATTTCAAATTTTTAACCATCTCAGTACGCGCATGCACAATGCAACGTTTTTTCTATATAGAACCAAAATTTACTGAATGAGAGCCATTAAAATTGTAATAAATAATACATTTTTAAAATTCATTATAAAATGCATAAAACCATATTTTATAATTATTTATTATTGGTTACTTTTTGAATTTTAATTAAATAATTTTATATCCATATTATGTTAATCTTATTTATAACACGTATAAATAAAAATTATGTAAGAAGAAGTAAAAATTTAAAAAGTAACCAATGATAAATAATTATAAATGGTTTTATGCATTTTATAATGAATTTAAAAAATGTATTATTGATTAAAATTTGAATGGCTCTCATTCAGTCAATTTTGGTTTTAGAGCCATGGCCAGCATATGGAGCATATGGTTTATTGGTCAAAATTACTTAAAAATTCAGTCTATCCAAATTATTTAGTATCAAAAATACCAGTTGGTATTTTTTTTTAAAGAGTTGCGTTGCGCATGCGCGTACCGAGAGGGTTAAAAATTTGAAATTTATCTGAAAATCTGTATTTATAATGAAACTAGTTTGTAAAAAAAATTAGATTTATTCCAAATAATCCGGTCGAGAAATTCGGTGTTCCTTAAATTGGTGAACACGCGGTATTTGCAATGTTTTAGATGCCTGGTCCTAATAATGCTTCATTCATAATGGTTGGGATTTTCCGAATTCGTCGGAATATTGGTGGCACTCTGTTATTATATGTTTCGCTGTTAGGATAACCCCACTGACTATGCATTGAAGGGCCTCCTTATTGGTCATAAGGAACTTGTGAGAGTCAGCCTTATTGTGTGACCTATTCAAGGACGATTGATTATTTCTCTCCTGCTAAGATTCGAGTTTTGCCAGTTTAAGTCAGTTGTACCGACCAGTGCATTTGCCATTTAATTTGAAATTTGTTTTTAATATGATTTTTGATGTCATCATAAGTTACAGTATACTGAAGTTGTATAGGTATAGTTGTGCTGATTTCTTTGCTGCAGCTTGGTCCACCATTACCGTTCCCTTTATTTGTATGACTCGATTGGTACCCAAATAAAAATGATATTTATTCCCAAAAGTTGTAGTTCATTTTATATATTATATACTGGGTATTGCAATTATTATAATCTTATTTAAACATATGTGACATGGTTGCATGTCTAACTGCGAACATCCGAGTGTACGTACCGGCCGGTGTTGCTAGCTCTCGGATGGGTGTCCACCCGGATTTTTGGCAACATAAATCCTTGCCACACATACGTTTCGTGTTCCAAACCAACCGTTAGAAGACAATTACGTAGTGTATAATTATTGTTTTCAGTTTTAAATTTTATACAAAACATAACTTGACAATATAACACTATTTAAACTTGAATTTTAAAGTAGTTACCTACTGGCTACTACCAATCTATCATCATTATTTTATTAAAATTAAAATTAAAAATACACTATCATTAAATGGTGTTAAATGCATGTCAGTCTTATAGTCAAGGTGCGCTTTTTGAAAGTAGATATAGTAATCCTCATCTAGACCTATAGGTAGGTACCACTTGTATAATTTATAATTAAATGTGTATTGAACGTTTTCATACCTTCTCAAGAATATTTTTATACTTACGGTCTACGGATTAACTTTTAACAGTGGGTCGCAATCACTAACCTAATATTGATGCTTTACTATTATACTCGTGGTCGCTATTTAAAAATGTTGAAGACCACTGGTTTAAAATATAGGTAATTTTAATTTTTTAATATTTTTGATTAAATATGCACCTATAAGCAAAATATTCAATAATTTCTGTATGGTATAAAAATCGAATTTCGTACGAGTAGTTGATAATATTTTATAAGAAGACTAGAAGGCATTTAAAAAGTTTGAGCCGATGTAAGTGGACCAATATTTTGGGTGTATCTAACTCTCTAAGCCACCTTCACTCCATTCATGTCATTTTCAAATAAAAACGAGTCTCTCACGTTAAATCGATATCCGTACAAACTATATACCTATACCTAGCACAGTATAATATATTTAGAATTGAATATTATAGAATTCAATCTTCAACCGTGGGTAACCTAATCTTTACTGCTGTCTAGCGACTAATTATTTAAATATTGTTCATACTTTTATAATATTGTCGATGCTGCTGCTATCTAGCCAGGTGAATTTAGAACTATTTGCATATTTTTTACTTACAAAAAAGTTAAGTAAAAGTAATACTTACAGAGAAAGTAAGTAATATGGAGTGGCTGCAAACTGGTATACTTAAAGCAGTTAAGGACATGGGCGTAACTAACTGCTTAAAAATTAATCCAAACTTTTATTTCCCTCCAATTATTTTTAAAAAGTTATAAGATGCTGGGAATTTTTTATTTTTAACTTTTAACACCAACTATGGCAATTATGTCCAATATAAATTTTTATAGTCTTAACATACAAAAGATCGCGATAGCACTTAAATGAAAAAAAAGCGTATCATTGTAAAACCTATGCATTCGGTCGCTCCACTCAAATTTCAAAATCAAAAATTTGGATTTGGTTTGTTAATTGATCAATGGACCTAAGTAATAGAAATATAACTGTCGTTTTTGCTCTATAACCTACATAACTCCGGTATTCCCTCCAAAGTCCAAGTTCTTTGCAGTTATTGTTTTCAACGCCTTCGATCGTTTGTTGACTAATATTGTTCACTGTAGTTGTACATAAACATATTGTACAAGATAATATGGCATCATATCATATTATCGACTGATCTCTTCCGATTGGCCGGTGACGATAATATTAAAGATTAAACAATGTTTGGTATCAATGGATTGGCCACACTGGTCCAACGACATCGGCCCACCGCGGCGGCTTCCACACGTAATCAGAAACATAACCTGTAAAAATGAAATTATATTCTCTAATGTTGTCTAATGTCCATTGAAGCTTTCTAGCTCAAAAGTCTCGAATTGCCGTTTTCGCTTTTCCAGTTATTATTCGTTCCGTCGGTTGGCTTTTTTTCAGTGACTTCCGACACCTACCGTTCCGTTTGCCATGGCCAAGAAAAAGGATTCCGAAAAGCACGAAGACGGACAAAAAGGAGGAAAGCACAATAAGGACGATGCCGACGCTAATGAATTGGAAAATTTCGTTGACGACATTACCGACGAAGGTAAGACGGATAATGATCGGACTTAGAGGTTTCACTCATTCGTGTGACGCCGTCATTTTTAGAGTTGCTCGGTGACGTACTGCAGAAGAGACCCAAAGTGTCCGATGGCGTAGACACCGTCATTATTGTTGACGGTGTTCCCCAAGTCAATCCCGAACGCTTTGACAAACTCAAGGTAGTCATCACCAAGATATTCGCTCAGTTCGGTAAAATCCTCAACGATTACTATCCAAAAACTGAGAATGGTCACACTAAAGGGTGAGTGCTTCTAACAACTTTTCACTTTACCATTGATACTTTTGATAAAACTATTTTTTTCTTTTATTAGTTACATATTCATTGAATATGAAAAACACGAGAGTGCATTAGAAGCTGTTACGCAAGCTAACAATTACAAGCTAGACAAACAACATACTTTTTTAATTAACTTATTTTCTGACTACAAAAAGTGAGTTCAATAAGCTACTAATAGCTTTGTTTGTGTTTAATGATTAACATTGTTTTTATTATTATTATTAAGATATAATGAAATTCCTGAAAAATGGGAACCTCCTACTGTACAGCCATTCCCAGAAAGGCCTAATCTACAATATTTCTTAAGTGAACCCGATGCATTTGATCAATATTATGTTTATAATATAAACAATCATATTGAAGTTTGGCTGAATAGCAATCCCCAGCCAACAAAATTAGTCGAACGTGAAGTAAGTACAATTGTTTGATTATTTTTACTTAATGAATAGCATTGATTTTTTTTACTTTAAGAAATGGACTGAATCTTTAATTATGTGGTCACCTCTTGGAACATACTTGGCAACCCTACACAAGCAAGGAGTTGTCCTTTGGGGAGGACCAAATTTCACAAATGTTTTGAAGCTCTCTCATCGTAACGTTCAATTTGTAGATTTTTCTCCTTGTGAACAGTAAGTCTAAATAATTTGTATGTTTATTATATTTTCTATTAGTTTCATTCTTTTTTCTTCAATTTAGATATCTGGTAGCTTATGCTCCATTAGATAATGGTGAACAAAAGTTGACCATTTTTGATATTCGTACCGGTGCCGAAAAGCGATCATTTATTTCAGATGCTCCAATGGCCGGTAATATATTAAGGTGGTCTAAGGATGATAAATATTTTGCACGGATTGGCCATAATACTCTTAGTGTTTATGAAACTCCAGTTAGTATTTAAAAGGCAGTAAAAATATTTATTTAACTCATTGATTAATTTATATTTGTTTTTAGTCTTTTGGTTTGTTGGATAAGAAAAGTATAACGGTTAACGGTATTCGAGATTTTAGTTGGTCTCCTAGGGACAACGTACTCGCTTATTGGGTTGCTGAAGATAAAGATGTACCAGCTCGAGTAGTTCTATTAGAAATACCAAGGTTAGAAAAAAATTACTACGTATTCTAACGATATTTATGTATTATTTTTAGTATCCTATGACAAAAATATTCCAATTTTATCATGATTATATACTAATTTAAAAAAAAAAATTTTAGCCGCAAAGAAATCAGAGCAAATAATTTGTTTAATGTAGCGGACTGTAAAATCCATTGGCAAAAAGCTGGAGACTACTTATGTGTTAAAGTCGATCGCTATGCTAAAATCAAACGTGAGAAGGGAGATGTTAAATACAGTGTAAGCAATTTATCTTGTCTTTTGTTTTTCATTGCTGCTTTTGATTTATGATGTTTTGAATTTCATAAGTTTTATTTATTTATATAGGGTATGTATTTCAATTTTGAAATATTCCATATGAGAGAGAAAAATATACCTGTAGACAGTGTTGAAATTAAAGAACCGATTCATGCATTTGCTTGGGAACCAATCGGTTCTAAGTTTGCAATCATTCATGGCGAACCCAGCAATAATAGTGTGAGCTTCTATAATGTGAAATCTGGTCAAGCTCCAGTTTTATTAAGTACGTTAAACTAATTGCAATATTATTTTAAGTTTCAAACATTTTATGTTTAGTTTATAGTTTTATAAAACAAAGTTTGATCACACATGTGAATGGAATAATCCTATGCATTTTATAATATGTGTATAGCCTAATTTAATCAATATTAATTTTCTATTTAAAAATGTGATTAAAATTTGAAAGGACACATAAAAAATATACAAACAAAAAACATGAAAATTTTACGTTCACAATAATATGTTTTACTCCGTAATTTCTAAAATTTAAAGGTCAAGAATATGTCTTAGGATTTTATTGTTATTAAGTAAGTTATGATAAATTTAAACTATTATAATTTACTTAAATATAATATCAATTAAATCCTCCTAAATATTCTAGATAAATATTCTTACCTTTAAATAGACATAAATTCAATCTAATTTTAAAAATTACAGAGTAAAATGTATTATTGTGATTGTAAAATTTTCCATATTGTTTGTTTTGTAAGACGGAAACAACAAATGCTCGTATGGCGTCCTCTTAAATCTGAATAAAATTAATTTAGGTAAACTGTTGATAGATATTTTACATTTTTTGTATATTTTTCTTGTAGAGAAGTTAGACAAACATTTCTGCAGTCATCTGTTCTGGTCACCTGCTGGACAATATATCGTTATTGCTGAAATCCGGGATTCTGGTGCTTTGGAATTCGTTGACACCGCAGATTTCACCACAATGTGTTCAACAGAACATTATAAAGCAACCGATATTGAATGGGATCCAACTGGAAGATTTGTTGCCACCGGCGTTAGCGCATGGAAAACTAAGGTATAAATATAATTTAAAAAAATTACCATGACCAAATAAATTCTGAATAGTAACTGTTTTCAAAATTAATTCCTTATAAAACAGTACAATTTTACAAAATGGATCTGCAATTTATTCATATTAAATTACTTAACTCTAGGATTTGAGTGCAATATCTAATGCTGGTTCAAATTAATTAAATGTTGAATGTCATTTTCAATTCAATAATTTCCAAAATTCACGGTTTTTACAATTGTCCTTAACAAATAATGATAAAATAAATAACTGTTGAAAGTGTTTCTGTTAAATACTTTTTGTATTTGCGATCTAATGTTGTCTTATCAATATTCTTTAGGGAGATACAGGCTATTGGATATGGTCATTCCAAGGAAGAATATTGAATAGATTCAATACAAACACCTATTGTCATATGCAATGGAGACCTAGACCTCCTACTCTATTGAGCGCTAAACAGCAAAAGGATACCAAGAAGAGTTTGAAAAAATACACTTCTCAGTTTGAGACCAAAGACAAAATGCGAATGACCAAAGCCTCTAAAGTATGATTGACAAAGAAAGATATCATAAAACAAATGTATTTGATTCTAATTTTGATTTTTTATGCTTAAATAGGAAGTCATCGATAAACGTCGAAAATTGATGAAAGAATTTGAAGAATACCGCAGCAAACGTTTAGAGGATTGGAATAAACAAAAGGCTGAAAGAATGGCTATTAGAAGTCGTAAGTGAAATCGTTAATTTATTTTATCCCGTACGAAACATTGTCTATGGTATTTTTGTTATTCCATATTGGTAATTGTTCTAAATGATGTGTGCTCTCATGTGTCAATCACTTATCATATCGATGTTGTTAATCATTGTAATGTGTTTGTATTCATTTCAACTATTTTGTTTCAGATATTGATACTGATGAACTAGATTCAGACGATAAAAACGTGCAAGTAGAAAAGGTTGAATTTTTGGTTAAAGAAGAAGTAACTGTAGTTGATTAGGCATTTTGAACAATTTTTGATGTAAACAAAATATTCGAATTGTCTTTATTTTGTATTTGCAAAAGAACACACAATAAATACAATTTTTTCTCAAAACAATTACGCCATTTAATATGGCAATCATAGTCCTTCATATTCTTAAAAATATTTTCAATACTAAATTATGTAAATTAGGATTCAATTTAAATTTCAAATACAGAAGAAAAGTAAAGATCTATCCAATAGGGTTTGTTCTAATAATTATATTGTCTGTAATCACAAATACAATTTTACATGTTAATCGTTTTATTTATTTCATAAGTACATGTCAAACATTTTTTATTATAATACTACTTGCGTGTATTATATAATTATAATTATTAATATAATATATATTATTTATTTATAAATAAATATCACAATTGCCAACTCTAGGTATAATTATTACACAGTGATCACATGTTTGTTAATTATTAATTAATGACAATGACAACAAAATAATTATACCGCGCGTGAGATTAATGGAAAACAAAAATAACTGAACATGAGTACATAATATTATTGTTGTACCTACGGTATAAAATTAGCGACTAAATTTTATTAAAAACGGTATACTGTCTGTGACATAGATTATCGTAACAAATTGACTTATTATTTATGCGTGATTGTTTGGCTAGTAGAAAAAAAAAAAAAACAATATACATTCACTTTAGACGTAACAACAAAAGAGCTATAAAATTATATTAGTTTGATATGGAAAATTATAAATTGTTTGCTAGCAAAAAAAAAAAAAAACGAAAGCGACACTTGTAAAGAAATGTCGTTAGCTTAGAAAAATACTAATGCTACGTTAGTCAGTTATAAATTTATAGCACAATATAGAATATACCCTCATAAGCGACCTAACGACTATTATTGATTTATATGATTTATTCAGTTTGTTAGTTTGCGTTATAAATAATATTAATATCGTCTATAATAACGAAATGGAAAACATTTCATAGAAACATGTACAATGCTGAGAGATTTCAACGTTATTATTAATGACTGTCGATTAATCTTCGTTCATGAATTCTCGATTAACGATTCACATGATCAAAGACACAATGATAAAGGAAGACTAGTCATTAATGGCATAATTAATTACTAATTAGTATATTCCATTTATTATTATTTTTTTTTTTTTAGTAAAATGAGAACATGGAAATGGGTAATAAATTCAAAATCGTATATTAATAAAGATTAGAATCATCGAGAGAAGAAATCGCTTGAGATCATTTTCTACAGAAATATTGGTTGGTAAATTCTATAAGTTCAGTACACATGGAAACAATGATATGGCTACGCTAACAGTGTTTAGAGATAAAATGTGGTACACACGAAAGCGTATTATTGGAATATAAAATTGATTAAAAATGTTTAAAAAATGTCTACGGAGAGGAAGAATCTAATTTCTGCATGTCTAACAACACACACAATTTTCTAAAGATTGCTGCGATGTTCAACTAATGGATAATTAGTTATTCTATCTGACGTCTAGTACGTATTTAAAAATTTAATTAAAAACATTATGGACCTCGTCAAGTAATCGACTAAACCAGTCTTAACTTTGACATTCTTTTTTTTACACATCAATCACTTCAAAAACTTTTAATGAAATAATTTTAATAACACTTTGCTGTACATGAAACTTTGATAGTATTACACGCAAAATGATTTGTCCTTAAAAAAAAAAATGTTAGATAGTCATTAACTCTCATCTTGAACATCAGAAATTATTAATATCATTAATTGTTCTATTTTATATCGATATAAACAAATAAATATTAAGTGAGTTTAAAAATTAAGTACATTCTAGAGCAATATTATGAGTAATAGTTAGTCTTATATTAGAATTTTTCAGATTATTAATCACAGAATAAAATCATGATAAATTGGTCTACAAAAATAAATCCCATAAATGGAAAATCAGCAGCAAAATTTGAATGTATAAGACGTCAAATCCATTTGTAAGGTTGTCTTAAAAATAAATTGTATACAATAATCACATAGGTTAGTATAGACTTAATTTAGTAATCATCTATGGACTATGACTTTCAATCGTAAGAACAAACTTTTCCAAAAACATCGGAAATATGTAATGCTCGTCTTATTTAAACAATAATACTTACAAAGCTGAGATACTTGAGTAATGTGTCGATAAAATAGGAAATTGTATTCGTTTATCTACAAAAACGACATGACAATTCAACTATTAAATGGTTTAAGTTTCTAAATCCAAACAATATAATATTATGTAAACAGTCGTATTGCCATCAAATACACTTTTGAAATCAGACCTTATGAGTAATGAAAATTTTTCTCTTAAACGATGAAACAAAAATAAGTCTGAATAAAATTTTGATAATTTTCTATGTAGGTAACCGCTACGCGTGTCTCCGATGCATTTGCATAACAAGTCTGTTGTTTCATACAGCCATTGTTGGGAAAACAAAAACTGTTGAGCATACAGAGTATAATATTATTATTATTATTATTTACAAATGAGACTGGAGATTAATTTTTGGCAGGTAAAATCTATTTATATCTAATTTTCAAATAGAGGATTGTAACTTTTACCGGCTACATTTTGCATTGTAATTTTCGAGAAAAAAGTCCAGAGTGGCAGATTAAGTTTTCTGGAATAAAGTTCTCGTCGATAATGTAATTATTTCTATCGAACGACGGTCGCCGCTATCAATATACGTTCACAAGATTATTTAACAGAATAATTATTAAGGACAATAATGTTGTCACTTTTGGTCGTCTCCTTGGACATGCTGACCACGGCTTCTTCGTACGACGGCGGTGGTAGGTCACTCCCCTCTTCGCTGTGGCTGCCGATCAACTGTTCGTAGGACGGGGGCAAAGTGAGTTCGCTAACCGTGCGTATCGGCAACGAATACTGTTGTTGAGAGTCTGCCAACTGTCCCTGTTGAGATCGTATGTCCTGGGGACCGAATGACGAAATTTAAAAATCAAAACGATTACCGACAGCCTGCTGCGGCGGCAGTGTCGTACTCACCTCTATCTGTTGGCGGATGACCATGTCGATGACGCGGCGCCTCCGCAAGTACAGCACGTTCCTGATGCCGATCATGACGGCCGAACAGATGCACAGCGGTCCGACCATCCACATGTGGCCCAGGTTGGCGAACACGGTGTCGTCGTACGCGCCGAACGAGAACACCGATATGATGGTGCCCAACGTGAACAGGAACACGGATATCAAGAAATACGAATACGTGACACAGTCGCAGGAGCTGCACGACCGACTCATGTCCT
Organism: Diuraphis noxia; assembly: GCF_037042655.1. Classification (NCBI taxonomy): domain Eukaryota; kingdom Metazoa; phylum Arthropoda; class Insecta; order Hemiptera; family Aphididae; genus Diuraphis; species Diuraphis noxia. Next base: position 4,885,768 of record NW_028301713.1, on the reverse strand, counting down.
CGGTTAAATGGACCCGCTCCCACATGTAGTAGGCTTCCATTTCAAACGCATTTCCGCACTTCCGGCGCGCGCAAATACAACGGACGCCCAACACACGCAGACCCGTTTACCGCGGATATATCACTCTGCAGCGACAGATCGTCATGTCGATTAACGTTTGGTACGGTTTGCCGTCTACAGTCGTTTCATTCGTGTGTTGTCGCGTATTACTGTATCATATTATTATTATTGTTATTGTTGACTGTTGTCTTTTTCGCCCTCGGCCCAGTGATTTAACAATAAGTGATTACACACCTTCGTCAGTTATCAATTTCAATTGTTGTTGTCTGTTATCAACACAATATTATGTGACGACGACCGCGAATATGTATCCAATCCATATCGTCCCTTCGGGTCGAAGATTATTCACTTCCAAAAATATAGTATATAGTATTTTTATATATCTGTGCTTCCATCACAATCTCGTCTCGCATACCGTGGTCCGACACGTCCGAATGGTTAAAGACATTGTCGCTAGGGGACGCTGCACGTCGCTGTCATGGTTTTATAATTTTTTCTGTATTTCTGTGGTTATTACTTATTAGTTATTTGTGTTATTACTTGTCTTATTAGTCATGATAAATTAATTTATCATGTTATTAGTTATTATTCACTGGTCAACGCGTTAGTTTGCTACTCGAGCGCTTTGGGACGTTTCTCGTCAGTCGATAATTTTACATTTTATTAAACATAAAATCGTAAAGTCAAATACGTGGGGTACTCGGATGATAGGAAAGTTTAGAAAAATACTTCAAAAACCTCTCGTTTACACTTCACGGTTTACCATGTTGGTCTGTAGCGCACGTTAAAAGATTTTCATCAAGTTGCGATACTCAATCGTGTTTGATGGTGGTGTGCTTGTAAAACTACTCAACAGTTTCCTCCCAGTTTCGAGGATTTCTGGTATAAGTGTTTTTTAATTGTAGATTGAAAGCATTTCAGACACTTCCTCATGGATGAAAAGGAATCCGATGAAGCTCTTAAAACATCTTCGTCGTCGTCTCTGGCCGACACCAAAGTTCAGAGTGTCATACCAAAAAACAGGTACACATGATTAGAGTAGACACAATTATTATAAATGGTAGACCTAACAGTTTTATGTAAAATAAATTGTACCTACGTTTGTGCATACATTCCACGAGTTGTGTTTAAAATGTTTTTCTTCAGGTCTGAGGTCTTGAAGTGGAATGGCTGGGGATATAGAGATTCAAAGTTTAAAGTCACCGACAAGGGAATGATTCGTTTCACTGGCAATAGGTAAACAATAGGTTTGATAACAATTCGTTTTGAGTTGTACAAAATAATTGAGACACAAAAATGTTGTTAACTAAATATACATTTTTTCTGATCAGGTATTCCATTGGAGAAACAGATTTGCCTTTTTTTACGCAATGGGTCCAACAAGTATTAAATATTGACTTAACTCTGAGGAATGTGCCTAGAGAGAAGTTCAGTTCTACAGAGATTCCACCTTCTCGTGTACCTACCGGTTTGTATCATCAGTTTTTTTTCTTTTTAGGAAATGATTTTTGCTTATAGTTTTATAATTATTAAAATTATTTTATTTTTAATTTTCAGACTTTTTAAATATCTTGAAAGAAATGAAAATTGACCATACAACGAACGGACCAGCTAGACTTTTGCGATCTCACGGACAAACGCTTTATGATATTTATTCCCTGAGATATGGTAAATGTTTTCCACGCATTTGTGATTTAGTAGTCTGGCCTGGTATGTATTATTTAGTTTAATGATAATTGTAAAGTTGCTACAAGGATATTTTTCATTTTAGCAAATCACAATGACGTGATTAGCATAGTCGAACTAGTCAATACGCATAACATTGTACTTGTTCCGTTTGGTGGTGGAACTAATGTATCTGGAGCTGTATCATGTCCTGCCAACGAAAATAGATGTATAGTCAGTGTAGACACTTCACAAATGGTAATTTTTTTAAATATTTTACATTTGCATATTGCAATATCAAAAAAATTGTAATGGACTGATAAATTTTTAATTTTTTTATAGAACCGTTTATTGTGGTTGGATGAATCAAACTTACTGGTGTGCTTTGAAGCCGGAGTCATTGGTCAAGATTTAGAACGAGAACTGAACAAAAGAGGCTATACATGTGGACATGAACCAGATTCTTATGAATTTTCTAGGTATTCATTGAAATAAAAAAAAAACGAGTGTAGCCTTTGTAGCAATCATTAAAGTAGTAAGTTTCCTTTTATTGTATTTACTATTATTAAGTATTACAATCGTTTTTGTTTAATTTAGTATATTAGCCATATTTTGTGTGCGTTTTAATTTTTTGTATACATTTTTATTTTGTTTTTAGTATTGAATTTATCTATTGAATAGAGCTGTATTTTTAGTTTTATTATTTTACTGGAAGAAACTTTTGATCTGTAATGTGTGTTAAACAAATCAGTTTAGGCGGTTGGGTCGCTACTAGAGCGTCTGGCATGAAGAAGAATGTGTATGGCAACATTGAAGATTTAGTAATTGATGCTAAAATGGTCACTTGCAAAGGGGTGGTAGAAAAAAACAGTAAGGTCCCAAGAATGTCGAGTGGACCTGATTTTCAACAAATTGTCCTAGGTTCAGAAGGTTTGTTTGTTGATAGTTTATAATCAACAATCTTTAAGGTTCTTTACTGTTTTTATATTTCAGGTACATTAGGCATAATTACAGAAGTGACCTTAAAAATTCGACCACTTCCAGAGTGTCGGGTTTATGATTCTGTGGTTTTTCCTGATTTTGAATCTGGAGTAAAATGTATGAGAGAAGTAGCCAAACAAGTATGTTATAAATATAGCCTTTATTACTCACTATTAAACTTTTTGATTTGATAATCGCATTTTAACTTGTAGAGATGTCAACCTGTATCTATACGATTGATGGATAACACACAGTTCAAATTTGGTCAGGCATTAAGGCCTGTTGGAAACACATTTGGAAACTTGAAAGACTCTTTCAAGAAAACCTATTTGACTCACGTTTGTGGTTTTCATTTAGAATCTATATGTGTTATGACACTTCTCTTTGAAGGTGATTTTTTTTACCTACCATTTAAAAGCATTGTGTCAATGCAATGTTACAAAACACAAGATAGCAAAAAGTTTACCGTTTTCATAACTTGTTTGTAAATAATTATCGACCGATAATACTTAAAATGCATACACTTTCCAATTTCCATTGATTTATTTACTGTCAATATTGAAATTTAAAATTGTTCATAAAACAGAGTTAATAAATATTGTATGTGTTGATGAAACAACCAGTAATTTTATAATGCAACTTTCATTGTTTTACTTAAAACTAAAATAACTAAACATTTTAACGATGATTGTGTTGACATTTTACTTTTTCCTAAAATCAAAAATAATTTTCCACCACTAACCAGCAATATCTGTCAACAAATGTGCATTTTATATGTGAATGTGGTATGGTAGTTAATTATTATGACTATATTGTGTTCAATAATAAATTGATATGGCGACATTGCATGGCAGTTGATTAGTAAAAAAATATTTGCAATTAAATTTTTCAAAAAGGTGCTATTTTGTTCTATACATATGCAAATAAATCACTACTAATAGTAATTTTTTTCTAGGTAAACACTCCAAAGTAGTTTCTCATAGAAGATGCATTGCAAAAATAGCCATTTCGTTTGGTGGCATAACGGCAGGAGAGAGAAACGGAGAACGCGGTTATATGCTGACCTTTGTTATAGCTTACATACGTGTAAGGAACGTTGCTTTGTACTTTTGATAATTGTTAAAACGATGAATTCTAATAAAGATAATGTTTAGGATCTCGCATTAGAATACAGAGTTGTAGCTGAATCGTTTGAAACATCAGTATCTTGGGTTAAAACTCTCAATTTATGTGACAATGTCAAAAAAACTGTAGCAAATGAATGCAATAGTAAGTGGAGACAGAGTAATTTTAATTTTATCAATAATGACCTTTGGAGAAAAAAAAATGTTGTTTTGTTTTATAGAACTCAACATCAAGTATTATTTGATTAGCTGTCGTGTAACGCAGACATACGACTCGGGTTGTTGTGTTTATTTCTATTTTGGATTTAATTGGACCGGTCTAGACGATCCAGTATCGACTTACCATCATATTGAAACCATAGCCCGAGACACTATTATGGCTTCTGGAGGGTCTATATCACATCATCACGGTGTGGGTAAACTACGGGCACACTGGTATGAGAAACACATGTCTAAAACAGTGCTTTCGCTTTACAATGCGTCTAAAAAGATGCTAGACCCGAATAATGTGTTTGCTAATGGTAATCTTATTAGTTTTCCTTTGTCCAAGTTATGAACAGCAATTTAAAATCTAGTCACGTTTTAGTGTAAGTCTTCGACAAATACAATTTTTTTTATATCAATATGGTTGTTATTTATTATTATGATATGATGTTGAACCTTTTTAGTTTTTAAAGTTGTTTCCTGAAAAATAACTGGGTAATATTAGTTACGTAAAAAAAATTACTGATAATTTCAGTGTAGGTCTATTTTATTTATTTTTATAATAAACATATGATCTTAGACACACTCTGTTTTGTGACTCAAATTTTTCGAATTATTTTATAGTATGAGCTGCGACATTTCAATAGCTAGAAAGACTCGGAAAATACTTTTTTCGTGGCTAAGAATTTCTAAAAAATCACACTACTTTTTTAGAAAAATTTCAAGTTCAAATTCAGATATTTTAGGGCACATAACCAAAATAAAAATTATTATTTTAAAAGCAAATGTCATTAAAAGTTCTTTCTTCTTTTTCTTTTCTGAGCTTCACTTAACTATTTTTTACAGCCACTCATATCTGATTTTTATTTCGAATTTCAACAGTGTAAAATTGACAGTATTCGTAGTAGGTGTTCTGGATTCCTATAAATCCCATTTTTTCACAATTATCGATAAAGTTGGCCTATATGTATTATATCCAAATATATATTTAAATAAAATAATTTTTAAACAAAGGATTTTGGTATTACAAATGAAATACCAAAATATATAGTCACATGTATATGTATGTATATATATATATATAATATTATTATATTTGATATAGAAATCACAAATTATTTGTATGTACAATTGAACAGTTTCATTTATAAGTTCATGATAATATTCTTTACATAAAAAAGACATTATATTACACAACAATTATAATTATATTCTATTGTTCTACGTTTTGGGCATTTTTCACCTTTATCAACATTTCATTAAGTTGTAGCATTGACGCATGAGGAAACTATATTAAAAAAAATATACATATATATATTAATCAATGTCATTATAGTTAAGAAGTGCTCGGGATCACAAAATTTGAGAGAAAGATCGGTGAATAACGCATCTTTGATATACACAAATCAACTGAAAAATAATGTGCTATAGTTCATACTTCATTCAAAAACCTCTTGAAAAATAAAAATCTCATCAAATAGACAGTACATTCAAAATTTGATTTTTTTTAACCCAAATATTCCAACCAGACGCCTCAAAAGTAAGTGGTGCCACGTATTGGAAACTTCATAATATGAACAAATGTCACAAACATGTGATTTCCTCCTCGTGTGTTTATATATCGTCAACTATCTTTGAGTTATTATTATCACCTATTGCACATACTATGTAGAATGTTTTTTTTTTCAAATAAAGTCAAAAATTATATTAAAAAATAAAAATATAATCGCTTTTACGTTTTACCTATTTGATATTAATTATTGTTTATCGACACATACGCATTCACGAGTCACCTTAGATTATTATTATTTTTTTTTTTTTCAATACAAATCTTGGTTTAATAAAAATGCCTAATAGAATCTGTAAGTGTTATAACTTCAAATAATCGATCGCATACCTACATACTCTCAAAAAATAATCCTAAGCACTTGTAAGTATATTTTATTAGAAATAAACAAAATATAAAGAATTCAATTTAAATTATTTATTAGCATTACTCACGAATTCTCTTAAAGTATTGAACAATGTTAGATCATCATTTGACCTGTAGGCTGGCAAAGAACCTATATAATATTAAAATTATAAAATCAATTAATTTTAAAGGAATTTTAAGACAAATAAATTATGCTTCATATATTTCAAACCAAATCATTAGGAATAGACCAATCAATATAACTATGTCGACAATAATCAATTTTCTAAGAATGTAACTATTGTGTCCAATAACTCCAATATAGATGCACAGCTCGCTTAACCCATATGTGTTATTTTCGTCTTATTAGTGCGCAACATAGCAAATTTAACTCCGCGTTAGTTTAGATATTAAAGTGAACTGACATCTTATAAAATTTGAATGTAAGTACCATTATCTGTGTTCGTATTTTGAGTTTTTGTGATAATTCAGTTTTTAAGTATGTTAAGATCATTTTTAATTTATATTTATTACCTATATACAGAAAAGTTGCTAAAAAATTGAACTATCGTAACAATCCAACATACAAACACAGATAATGTCTTACTTTTAAATTTTATGATTCATTTAATTTTAAAACTAAAGAAGCTAAACATGATCTGCAGAGTGTAAATTTGCCATGTTGTAAACTTGTAAGACGGAATCAACACATATTTAAAAGATTTTATAATACCCCTTTCTGATAAAAATGAATTGTACAATTAATAGCATGAGCCACACCATCTAGGTAAACATCTTTAACATTTTACAGGAAAAATTAATACAAGTTGTTTCTCTTGGAAAATTTAAAGAAAATAGTTTATTTTAACTTCCTAATTATTTAAGTATTTTTGATAACATGAACTAAATATTGTTATATAACCTTTGAAAACCTAAGTATAATGCTTTATTATACCCAACATAAATGTAATTAATACTAATAATTTAAAATCTAAAAATATTCACTAATTACCCAAGTTCTGCATTAAAGTTGAATTTAGATTATTTGTTTTAATTCCATCTCTTTCTTTTTCATAATCTTCCCATGCTGCATTTCTGTCATTTTCGTCTAATTCTTCAGCCTCATTATTTTGTAATAAAGAGTCATGTTCTAGTATGTCTATTACGAGGTCTTTGTGTTTCAATATTAACTCGGCCATTAAACGATCCTAACAGAGTTAACATAAAATATTAAAAAACAAATAATGTAAAAATAATTTAATACAGATACCTTAGGTAAATTTAAAGTTGGTTTCAATGTAGTAGAATGTGGCTCAAATTCATAAAGTTCTTCTTGGCATTTTAAATTAAAATGACGATCAATTTGATGTTCATCAATTACACGGAAAGCTGTGGATAATTTTGATATTTGACGTTCATATATTTTTTGTTCCATTGTACCCTTATTAATACACAATACAAACTAATTAGATAATTTTTAAAACAAATTAATTATTTAACTAAAAAAATAATTTTTCACACAAAGTAAAGTCTTTTTTTAATAACTACCAATAAAAATTACTCAATATTATTGATCAAAGAAAAAATTGTATGCAAAGAATTTAACATAATTCAAATTTAAAAACTGGAAAAGATTTTCATTATTTCTAGAATTGAAATATTTAATTATTTTTAAAATAATGCTGTAATGGTCAAAATTTAAATTATTTCATCAAAAAGTTTCATAACAGTCAAAATGCTATGAACATTGGAAAAATATATTAAATTCAAGAGCATTAAAAAAAATGTGCTTTAACATAAAATTTTACTACTCCTAACTATGTACATAGGCATTATTACAATATTTACCTCAGAAATTAATCTATAAATGTAACATGGTTTGTGCTGTCCAAATCTATAAACACGAAATATACTTTGAACATTTAAAGATGGATTCCATGTCACGTCAAAAATAATAACTCTATTAGCACCAACTAAATTAATACCTAGGTTAAAAGCTTTGGTCGACAATAATAAAAGACGCATTCTGAAAATAAATTATTTTGTAGTTAGATAGTTATCATTATAATTTATAATACTAAATTGATTTTATAATTGAGTCAAAAATATTTACCTAGTATTTTTGACATCATTAAATCGTTCACAGAAATCTTCTCTCGTTTTTGAACTAACTGAACCATCGATTCTATAAAAATCTACACCGTGATCCCAAGATTTACCATATGGGCTCCCTTTATCATCTAAATCTTCAGCATTTTCCAAAAAATCTTGAATGAGATCAAGAGTAAATAATGACTGACTGAATATTAACCTATATCAAATTAAAAGATTTGATTAATGTCTCATACAAAAAATATATATATTATCAAATTATGCTATTACTGGACACTTGCCAAAGAAAAAAATGAGAATAACCCAATTGTCAGTATTTACAGTATTTAAAATGACTAAAATAGCCTGGGCTAAGCCTAGATTAATTTTTAGCTTAAAATTAAAGTTATACATACACTTTATCACCAATATCTTCACACTCTTGAAGTATTGAAAACATCATTATGAACTTTGAATACGGGTGCACAGATTCTAATTCAGCTCTTGACACTAATGGCTTCCACCAGGTAAGGTAACGAGAGTCTGGGTTCTTAGTGTTAGGCAAGTCAAAACCTGGAACTGGCACCCATCAATCAATTAATATAAGTCAATAATTAGTAAGTTAAAAAATTTAAATACGGTTTAAATTTTAAACAGATTAATATTTATTAATTAAAAACGAATGATTTTAATTTTATGAAAAACAGATCTTACAAGAATTTTTTATCTATTTTAAATTGAACTTTAATTTTTTTTTTAATTGTTACAATTGCTTAAACAATATAATTCAGTATTTAAAAAAAAATATTTGGTATGATACAAGAATAAGCAAAATACAAAGAAATTATTGTTGAGGGATAATCATTTACTTAGTTTCATTATTTAGACAAGCAGTTCAATGAGAAAAATTTGAAAATATTTTCAAATTTGATTTATAGTTTAAATCAAATATCATTGAATCCAATTTTTCACTAGTTTAGAAATTATTTTTATTTAGAACAACAATATTATTTAAAAAATGAAAATAAAACTTACTTTCAGGTTCATCAACAGAATTTGAATTATCATCATCACTACTCTCGCCATTTATAAAACGTGATTCTGCATCCTTTAATTTTTGTTTCTAAAAACACAATGTTTTGTTTAGATTTATGAAAATTAACAAAATAAAATTATATTTATACTTCTTGTTTTGTTTCTATTCGTTTCAAGTATAATGCTAATAGTCTAGGATGGGTCCAAACCATTTGAAGCATATGGTAATTACTAAATAAATCTTGTTGTCTGTATTCGTCCAAATATTTCTGGTATAATTCTATTTGTTTATCAGCCAACTTCAAATAAATTACATATTCATGCTTAGGAGGCAAGAAAGGAGTAAGAACACTATAGTCAAATCTCTAAAAAAAAAAATTAATGAATTAATACCATTACTATATTTTAAAACATAATCAATCTTAATAGTTTTTTGAAATCCAAAAAATATGTTATGTTTTTAGTATGTTGATATTATAAATGTATACTTTCTAATTTATAGTAAAATGAATTAAGAATACTTGTACAAATCCTTCCAGCATTCTATGTAAAACATGAGATCTTCTCTTCATTAATTTAACATCCATTGCAGTTGAATCAGAGTATTGCCCATTAGTGATTGGATTTATAAAACGATTCGTAAAATCTTTAATTGATCCTAATAAATTTGGTCTGATAAAATCTACCATACAATGATCTGTAAAATGAGAATAAACTAAGTGTTTTTAAACAAATATTTAGATTATTACTCATTAATTATAAATGTAAAAAAAAACATATTTTTAACGAAATAAAAATATTATGGGGGACGGAGTGGCCAAGCGTTCAAAGGCGTCAGCTGTACCTTTCTTTGGGCATTAAGGGCGTCTGGAGCGACAGGCCACCATCCTCTACCCGGGCATGGCAGAAACCTACACAGGTGCCTACTAGAAATCCTGCCAAACACTCAAGTGTTCCAAAACCTACAGTCCCAAAAACCCAACAGTACCAGTAATAGCCTCAGTTGTCGAAGCTCAATTTGAAAATTATTATAATTCAAAATTACATTGATACATGGACAAACTATAATTTTATTTTAATATTAGAATGATTATAAGTGTAACTGAATTTATTGACACTTTTTTACTTAATAACCCAAACATGTCTATTTGTTGGCTAACACTATCACCATTAGGACAAGACAAGGAGCTCACAGCTCCATCAATGAAGGGAAACTCCTCTACTTCACAACACATATATTTCTATAGTTTGTTTTAAATATAATAAATAGAAATATATCAGAAGGAAAGCAAAAAAGTTAGTTTTCCCAACTGGAATCAAACCAAGTGTAAATTTAATACATACATTCTCTTAAATTGTTTTGTAATGGCGTTCCAGTTAACACAATTCTTCGAAGTGATTTAATACGATTGACTGCTTTTGACGTTGCAGTGCTGTGATTTTTTAACATATGTCCTTCATCGCATATGACCAAATCTGGTCCTGGATCAACAAGACCTTCAGTGATAGTAGGGAACTTGTCAATATTCTTGTTATTAACAACTGATCTAAACAACTGATAGCTTGTAACTAACACGCCATGATCTCTTTTCCATTCTTCTACAATATTTTTTCGACCTTCGTATGTTTTTGAACTAAAATTAAAACAATTGAAGTTAAAAAAAATAAACTAATCCATAATGTTTTAATATTCTTACTCAGAAAAATTAAGTACCAAAAAATTTTGTGTTTCGTCAATATCTTTTAACCATTTATGAAACTCCTTACACCAATTTTCAATTGTTGCATTAGGAGTAATAACTAAAACTGTTTTAATACCAGTTTCTGGATATCTAAATAACGTATGAACCAATGCGATAATCTGAAAAAAATCCAGGATTAAATATTCTATAGTAGCGATACTATAGAGTATAGATGGATAATAAAAGAAAGTATTATATTTATAAATTTGTTTGTATAAGGATATAGAAAAATGTGTTCATATAAATTACCAATATTTTCTTTTTCTTTTTTATATATATGTTAGAATAATTAAACTAATAATTTATTTAATTAGTAAAGCGGACGTTATGTCGTATAAATTGTCTCTTGTATTACAAAATATGTACAACATGACAAATTTTGTTTAGCAGAACTCATATTTTGTTTCAATTTAAACTGAATTATCGTAAAAATACTTGCAACAAAACACAGAAAAGGTTCTTAACAGCCAAGTTTATAATATATAAACATAAATCTATTCACTCAAGTTTTAAGCTAACTAAGTAAAACGTGAACTGCTGAGCAAAAATTTGCTATGTTACGGGTTTATAAGACGGAAACAACACATGCGGGTATGGCGTCCAAGAGGATATTAAGAATTAAGAAATTGCACGACATTATTGTTATAATTTTACATGCTATACAAAACGCTATATAAAATGAAACATAAATTCTCATTAATAATTTATGCATTTTATGATAATTAATAATAATAATTATGTTTTAAATATATTCAATATTGTTAATAATTTATAATGACTTCATACATTTTTATTGTTTTAAAGACATTATCCAAAAGTTCTTGGATGATATCATATAATCTGGTTGGCAGTTAGTATTAACATTAAAAAACATTTAATAATATCCATGGCGGTCAATTACCCTTAACATGCATACTCAAAAATACCATTTAATAACAAAATGTTAAGGCACAGGTAATAGGTATATTCACTTAAGTATTTCATTAATTAATTACAATTACATTTACTTTTTGCTTAAAGAAAATATTGTTGGGGAAATCAACTGATTAAAATAGGTACCAAAATTATTTAGATACCAAATAGTTAATAGCTTATGTATAACAATAAACATAAAAATGAATGTATTGCATACTTGTAGAGTTTTACCTAGGCCCATACAATGAGCTAGGATTGATCCATTTCCTTTATGTTCTTTTATTCTTGCCAATGATTCAAATACAGAATTCCACAAAAATGTTATTCCTTTTACCTAAATTTGTTTTATAAGAATTGTAAAATTAAATAAAAACATATTTATTTCTTAAAATGTGAAAGTCTAACCTGATGAGGTTTGAGAAACTTAACAATATCTGGATGAACAACAACAAGTTCTTCCAATGTCTTTTCATCAAAATCTAATACTAATTTTTTATATGATTCCATAGGTGTTGGAGGATTACACAATTTATTGTACTAAAATATTTAAATGAACAATTAAATTAGATTTGTAATAAAACATTAAGTTAATAACCTACAAACCTCTTTTTGACGTTTTTCAATACGCTTCTTACGTAATTCTTCTTCTTTTAAAGCACTTTGAGTCAATTCGCTCAGTTGTTCTTTTTTTTTCATTTTACGAATATTTTTTCGCCCTTTTTTTGCCAACTAAAACAAACAAGATAACTTTTAAAATTAACATAATTTTATAAAACATGTCTATTTGCAAATATTAAAAGTCAAAGTTCCAAAATTTTGAAAGCATTTTTTAGTATGTGGCTATGGGGTTTAAAATCTTCAAAATTTCAGATTTTGTAGTTTCAAATAAGTTCTGGGACTTACTTTCTGATAATTTTTTACAAATACCATACAATTATAAATTAAATAATAAAACAAAAAAAACACTCTGTTACAATAAATGCATTTGATTGCAATTACTTACTTTAAATATTAATAACCTGTATTCAGTTATTAAAAATAAGTGTGGGATAACAAGGGCCAGGAGATACTATGACCATTGATATATTATAAACATTAATGTTGCTAAGTTATTTAAAAATATTATACTTACATGATGATCTTGTGATGAATCACTCTTACCAGAATCACTTGCTTTTTCAGATTCTTCATCAGACATTTGTCTACTTCAAATTAAAACATGGATAAGTATTTATATAAAAAATGATGTTATTTAAAAACTAACATTCTTCTACGTTTTTTGACATGTATAGGAGGCGAATCCTCATCTGAACTGCTGATGCTATACCGACTGCTACTGCTACTACCGCTACTATTGCTCTTGTTACTAGTTAAGTCTAAAAAACTACTTTTATTAATATCATTTTTCACTTTTTTTTTTGGTGTTTTTTTAAAAAACTTTGATGAAGAATCTGAATCTTTTGACGACTGAGATGTTACCAGTTTCCTGTATTAAAAAAAATTGTATTTTCTTAATTGATAAACTATGCAAAGAAATTAATAGAAATAAGTAACGTTTAGTATTAAAACATTAATTTTGTGTATTTAAGAAGAAAAATATTATTTATATTTTATTATAACTTTATTAAAATAAATAATAAAATTATGAAAGTATAGTCATAAAAAATAAAAGGGGGTAGGTAATCACTCTGCTGTAAAATAAGTATTGAGTTATTATGAAATAATTCATAGTAATTAATGTGATAAATTTGAATTCAATGATAAATTATTGCGTTCCAGAAACAATTCTGAACGATTCTGAGCAAGATGATCTACAACCTATGTATATTTTCTAATAAAAGAATTTTCCCAATGTTTTGTCTTAAATTATAATTAATTACAAGCTAACTATTTATTTTCAATGAACTGTAATAAATTAAGAGCAATACCTTTTTTTTCCTTTTGTTTTAGTTTTTTCATTAAAATCAAAATCGCTATCATCATCACTCGTTGATGACAATTTTAATGGAGATAGTCGTTTTGAACGAGTAACAATCGTTGTATTATTGTGAACATCTGATATTTCTGACAAGTTCTTAAAACACAACACAATTTAGATAATTAATATTGATCACTTTTTAAGAAATTAACAAATAATATATTTCATTTAACTAAAAATAAGCTACTATAGATACATTTTAGGAATAATATTGTGTTGCAACTTAGATTAAAATTTAAAATTGATTTAATTTAAATTATATGATATTGTAAAATTTTATATTTATCATTTATTTGCATAAACATTACACTCACAATTACAAAGAAATATATTACATGCATAAAAAATCTTATTTGTAGTTATAATGATTTGAAATGAATTAACCTTAAACTTATTATATATATAAATATATATAAGCATATGATCTATTCACTTAATACAAATAAATTGTTGATAAATTATATGATCTAGTTGCTATACACTACACAAATAATGAATTATAGCAATCTTGTAGATTGCAGAGCTGTAAAGTATTTGAGTAAAAGTATTTGAATATTGGTATTCAAATACTTTTTATGGTATTGAATACTAATGTATTTGAAATACTTTTATACTTATGAATATATTATTTTATTAAAAATCAAAATGTCACATCTCGCAAATTGTCAACGAAAAAAATATACCTATATATTATAAAACTAGATAAATTAAATGATTTATTTCATAGATAAAAGTTTAAATGAAGTGATTATGAATTTTGAGAACTAAAATATTATGTTTACGACTGCGTGTCGCCGTACAATAGTACAATAGTACTTAGTTATCGCATAATATTATCTATAAGACTATACAAATATAAGTATTGTATTGCAGCCTTTGGGTAGGTACCTATGTGGGCTATGAGTTATGACCTACCTAATAAGTAATAATATATTAAATTTGTCCGTCACCACGTAAAAACCACAGCGGATAATCCCACAACTCACAAATAAACCTATTACCTACGACTCGTTCTCGGCTTTATTGCACGTCGCACGAAACACAAGCAGTTAGCACATCAGCGTCTTTGTAGTTTGTACTGATATTCCGTATTGACCGTATTCGTTTATTAGTTTATTACCTACCTACTTTGTGCTATACGTTTAAAATGAACAATATTGTTGAAAATGTACCATTTCCATTTCCGATGTATAATGCACATTTTAAAGTTATATGTGTACTTGAAGACAAAATTTATTATAAAAAATTAAAAGTAAAATGTGTGAACTGTCCGGGAACAAAGGAACTTACAATTGACACACGCTCAAATTCAAACATTCGTAAACATTTATCAGTAAGTACAGGACAATACTCAATACTAGTTATACCTACCTATATTCTATCATTATTACTATTATTATTCATAATTGGCTTTTTTTAACTTATAGAACCAGCATCCAAACATTTTGGCAGATATTGATAAGTTGGACAAAAAAAGAAATGTCGATGAGGTCAAAGCAAAGAATAATAAACCGGATAATATGCTTTTGGATTTTATTTCGAACAAAAAAACTACTAGCCAAGGTATGCCTACTTAGTACGAAAATAGTACACACGAATATCACAGTAAATCGGGGGATATTTTTGCTTACAATCATTTTTACGATTTTTCAAACATGATAATATAATTAATAAAGTCTGGACATGCTTCAAGGAGACAAACATATGAACTTTGGATTTTTACTGCCAACAATTGAAGAACTCTCTTCAAAATTTACACTTATGTCTCGAGATGATACCATTTCTAAAAGTATACAACCTCTTGTGTCTGCTTTGCTTACTGGTATGTTTAATTTTAACAGTAAAGTTAGTTTAAGTTAGTTTCTATACTAAGTTAATACCAAAATAATTTATCTTTCAGGCATTAATAAAAGATTTGGGGATTTATTACAAAATAAGTTTTTAATTATTGCATCAGTGAGTAATCCTTATTTTAAAGTGGCATGGATTAAAAATGATGTAAGAAAGCAAATGGCTATGGATGCATTTAGAAATGCTTGTTTGCAAATATATGAAAAAGAGTGTGTTTCCAATACTCAAGAACCTAATATTGTAGAAAGTTATGATGAACCATCATTGGACTTTTTTACGTGGTCTTCTTCAAACAATATGAATGGTATAGATTCGGTAGATATTGAAATTAATCAATATTTTAGGACTTCACCAACAAAAAACTTGGATTGTTTGCAATCACTTCCTATACTTAAAAAAGTACATATACATTTTTTTTGGTTCTTATGATAAATAGGATAAATTTAATTAATTTTTTATTTCTGTTGACAGGTATTTATTAAATACAATACACCTCTCCCCAGCAGTGCTTCGGTTGAAAGGGTATTTAGTGTAGGAGGAGCTACGTTAACAAAAAAGAGAACATCAATTAGTGACAAGCATTTTGAACAAATAATGTTTTTAAAATGTAATAATCAATGCAATAATAAATAATAATAAAATGATGAATAAATTGTACATATTTTTTTTTTTATAAGTATTTGAAAAGTATTTCAAATACATTTTTAAAGTATTTGAGTAATACTCAAATACGTTGGATAAATAAGTATTTGAATATTACTTTAAATACTTTTTTCAACAATATATTTTTTACTTACTCAAATACTTTTTAAAAGTATTCTTTACAGCTCTGGTAGATTGTACCAGTAGCATATCTGTAAATGACTAAGAGAAAAAGATGATTGAATTTTTATAATATAGCATGAATACAGCTTTCTATGCTATCTCTGTGGAACTCCCAAACATTAATCAACTTTAGGATTTTTTTTTACTTTTTAACAGTAATAATTAATTAAATACAATTAAAATTACATAAACAACAATTATCTATCTTCCCTTCCCCCAAATACATAAATCACTGTTTTTAATATTTTTAATAGAATATTAAATAGAATATCAATAAATGATACCCATCAATAAAACTTACATCTTCATTTTCTAATCCATCAGATTCTAAAACAGTTTCCATATCATTAATGTGTGATTGAGACTTTTTATAATGATCAATACTTCGTTTATTACAAGCAGTTAAGCATGAATTTATTACATCATCAATAGAGCTGTCATCTAAGAAAAAACAAACATATTATTTTTAAAACATTTAAAACTAGATTAATATTTGAAGTATATTACAATGGTAATGTTATACAACAAAATTCAAAATTAATCAATGAAAATGTATTTGAAAATGTTCATATTTTGATTAGTAATGGAAACTGAAAAGTGAGAAACCTAATGACTAATAGTAAATTAATTTATTTGTATTCCATAAATTGAATTTGGGAAATAACAAAAACAATAGCACCCCCCCCCCCTCAAAAAAATAAAAATAAAAATAAATAAATAAGCCAGCTATTTACATTCCTGCTTCTAGTTCTGCACAAAGGCCAAACAATATTTTTTTGTTAATATGTATTGTATGGTCTAATGTGTATAATAGTATATATTTTATTTTGTTCAACAAAAAAGTGTGCTGATATATCTCAATTAATATTATTTACATTAAAACTTATTTCATTATTTCATTATCAAAATATTTTTTGTTATTACGATAGTTATTTTATTTTATAGTAAAATATATTGTTGAATAATTACCACTATAATCACCACCATTGTCTTCAGTGTTAATCTGAGGTATTCCTATAGAATTGCTGATTTCAGTAAAAATACCTTTTACTGATTCTAGAGAATTTTCTTCATTTGGAGAATCATTATCTGTATCTAAAAAGAAATAAGTTTAAATACATACACCTAAATAATAATAATGTTGATTAAAAATAATCAATACTGTAAGAGATATCAAAATTTTTATATTTTTCTAATCAAGATTCTAAGAGGAGAGAAGCCTCTAGTGATATAGACAATACCTTTAAAAAATCTCTGCAAGTAAAAAAATTTATTTGTTATTTAGATCTGCCAATACATATATGCATTTTGGAAAAATAACAAAACAATAAGCAATATAAGCAAAATCTATTTTTAGATATTAATGAATAACTTGGCAATTTTCTATGAATGTATCTATTGATCTAGCTTAATGCAGTAGGTTGAAACATTATTGCCAAAAAAATTGACTTTGGAAACATTATAGAGTACAAAATATTATAATAATCTACTTTTAAAAGTTTTGAGTACCAATAGTTAATATACTAACAAAAAAATACCTAAAATAATCATTTTTTATTTAAATATAAAATTTCCGGCTAATTTAACTTAATATGTCAATAAAAAAAACTGTGTATTCTTATTTATAAAGAAATTTTGGTAAAAGTACTACTAATGAAATGCCTCACGATCAATTTTCAATCCTAGGCTATAAAAATTGACCGTTTTATACATTTTTAACCACAAAATAATATACAAGATTATAATGAATTATATCAAAATTTGAACTAAATACCTATAAAAATAAATTGTACCTATATAATACCTATATACTATAATATCATAAGGCAAATCTGAAACCTATAAAGTGTTTAAATTTTTTGATTATGAGAAAATTTAAGATTTATGAAAAAATAATTTCAAATTTCAAATGTTCATCAACACTTGTTGTTATCAAAACATATAATCACATATTGAAAATTATAATATAAATATTTGATGAAAATATCAAGTATCTATGGTTAATAGTTTTTGAATCTCTAAAAAATAAGAAAATTGTTTGGTTAGAATTCGTTCATTTATGGGTGGATATGCAATGTCAAAAAGATGTAAATGCTCCTAAAAAATTTACTTTACCAGTAGTAAACTTAATTTTTTCAAAAAAAGTAGGAACACTAAGATGAATTCTATGATACATTTTTTAAATCATGGTTATGAACTAATTGTTAATCGACTTAAATAAAAATTTTTTTATGAATTTATTATTACAAAAAGAATTTGAGTGATTTTGACGAATTTTAATACAACTTAAAAGCTTTTGTATAGTATATTATATAAATTGTATGTAAATGTATGTGATGGAAGGGGGGTGGTTGACCTATAAATAAGTATAATGTTGGTGGTCATGAAACAAAATAGTTTGTACACCACTTATTTCTTGAGCACTTTGTATTAATTTTGGGACAACTATTATAATGTATAATCAATAATTTTAAACATGATATGAAAGTTTATCATATATTTTAAATATGATTAATTATTATTTGATAATTAAAAGAAATAATTCATACATTATAAAATTAGTTAACTTTTAAGAGCAGTAAAAATATATAATCAAACAATTTGTGTATGATTAAATATGATTAATACGTTAAAAAAACATTTATTTGAAATTGATAAATCCTAAATTTATAACAAAAAAACAACATATCAATAAAAGTATCTTTTTAAATACTGATTAATTTATAAATACCAGAGTCAGTCCCATCAATTGCTGAAAGGAATTGATCAATGTTTTCCAATTTATTTACTTCATTTTTGGATATTTTAGAAGATACTTTCAAACTTGTATTAATAGATGGTGTGATGTCAGTATCATCAGAATTATCTTCATTGTCAGTAACAACATTGTTTTTAGAACATTTTTCAATGCCATTTAAATTAGTCAGCCTAAAATAAGCAAATGAACACAACAATATTTAACAACTTTCTATATATTAGAGCTATTTTTATAAAATTAATTTATACCTATCATTTTCTTTTTCATCTTCAGATTTTTCATCAAGTTTTTTTTGATTTTTAGTTGAGTTTTTTGTCTAGATACCAATGACAAATTTATAATTAATTTCTGTTTTATATATACAATTTTACATTCAAACATATTTTATTTGTAATAAAAACATAATAGAGGAGAGGGGTGTATAAAATAATTTTTACTAATTAAAATGGTGAAAATATGCTTAATTTAATCAAGATTTAAAAAAAAATGTCAATCATTTCAAAAAGAAAACACATATAGTTTATTTTGAACAGCAAATATGAATATCAAATACCTTTCAGAAAAACTTTAAAAAGACAAAAAAACTTGGTTAACAGTTACTTGTAACTGTAACTTTAAAGAAAACAATTATGGTTATCCAAATACTTTTTGATTACACCAATACCCGCAAGGAGATACCCATTGCAATATCTCACGAAATAATGGAGATATCTAAATTTTGGTTTAGTAATAATACTTACAGGGATAAGAACTACAATAATTTCATTTATTTTAAATTATTTAAATGTTTTGGTAAAAATGTTAAAAAGTATATGTTTTATTTAATTATTACCATACAAATTGACATAGCCATTTTATAGTTTATTTCTCTGAAAATAATGAAGTTTCAAAATTTTGTTTTCATTAATTTTCTGAATTTTAATTTTTTTCTAGTTTTGAATGTTTTGAATAACTAAAATATGATCATTACTAGTCACACTGAAAGTGTCCAGCCAGCCTCGTGAGAATGCGTGCGGTACGTCAAATAATTCGTAATTTTCCTTAAAATTAAAAAAAAATTTAAAAGTCAAGATAATGAAAATAAATTTTTTAAACGACAATATTTTAAGAAAAAATACACTACAAAATGGCTATAGTCGTTTTTGGAAATAATTAAATAAAAAATATATTTTTTAACTTCTTTACCAAAACATTAAAATTAATTGAAATAATTGTAGTTATTATCTCTGAGTTAAGACTAAGGTACAAAACTAGAATTTTGATATCTTCATTATTTTGGGAAATATTGCAATGGTTAAATCCTCGTAGGACAACCTGTATAACAAATACTTTAAAATAACATAGTAGCATAGTAAAATTATAAACATGAATATAATACTTGTACAATAGAGTATAATTACATAATTCAAGGCTTAATTAATATTTTACCTTGTTAGATTTTATAAGGGTGCGATTTCTCAATATTCTTGTATTGTTGCTTTCATCATCATTACTATCACTACTATCAAATAAATTCAAAGGATGAGTTATTTCATCTTTTTCCAATTGGTGTTCAATTTTATTAGTAGTTTTATTACTAATTATACTTGATATAATAGAATCGTCTAAACGTTCTAAAACAACAGATACATTATTATTTATGGCATTAGATATTATTGGCGCACTTGGAGGTGATAATTTGGGTTTTAAACTTGAAGAAGATAAAGATATTGTCGAGTTCAACTTATCAGTATCTTTTTTTGGTTTCTGTTCTGATCTTAATTTTCTTGTAGCCCTTTTTTTTGGTTCTTTTGATGGTTGATTGACTGTATTGTTTTTTGTTTTTTTACCAATATTTCCATTTAATATTGTATTATCTACTAACATATTTTCATCCTCATCAACCAGCTTCAATAAAGATTTCATAATAGCAGAAACACCAGGACTCAAATGTGAATTAATATTAAATATTCTCTTAAGATTAGTTAACGTGGAACATGTTGTCTCTAGAACATGCTCACAAATGTTTATGAATCCATTTAGATTTTCATCAATTGGAAGGTTATCATCAGAAGAAAATACTGATATTTCATCGACTATAGATGACTTGTACGTTTTTAAAATATAATTAATGCATAAGTTGTTTTTAATATTATCTATTACAGAATTGTATCCAATTTTAGCTTCTTTAACCAGGTATTTTCGAACAGCTTGTTCATGGTCTATTTCATTTACTAATAATCCATTAGGCAGACATCTGAAAATAATAAATACACACAACTATAAGCGGTTAGATACTTTTTTTTGTGCATGGCGTCATGTCCAGGAATACGCCTGAACACATTTAAGGCACCTATTTGGCAGAACTTCTAATTGGGCACCTATAGGTTTCTGCCAAAACCTTTTGGGGAATGGCGGTTTTGCCCCCTAAACAGTTGCCTGTCCAGAGAGATGCTGCCCATGGCCAAGATTCAAACCCAAAACAGTAAGAGTTACAACTAACGCCATTCTTCACTCGGACAGTCTTTCCCCCAGTTATTTGATTAATATGATATAAAATTATCACTTAATACATAAAATTTAAAAAATCAAAAATTCAAAATCAATCACATTTCATTATTATTTCAGAAATTTATAAAAATTAATATTAAACACTATCTTCTCTTTGTACTTAATATATTACCATAATTTTCTAAATAAATAAAATACTTTACTATAGAGCCCTATTCTCAGATATATTGACTTTTATGTTATGTTCAAAACTTAAGCTCAGCCCAATTCAGTAAATTTTATAGTAGATATGATTAGAGAATGAAACTATGTTTAGACAATGTATTAGTGAACTCTGGTTATACATGAGTAATAAGTAAAGGAATAGATTTATCCAAACAATATAATATTAATTTGAAAACAAAAATGAAATGTCTAAACAGGGTCCATTAAAAACGACCTAAAAAAAGGATGTCAGCGCACTATTTTTCGTTTATTTCTAGCCCACAAGTAATATAGTATATTTGCTTCCAGCAGAACCTATCTTTCATAGATCTTTTACTAATAGACAGAACATCCAGACAGAATGTAAGTAGTGTGGCTTTCCTAGCGTGCCAGCAGTGATCCCATTCCTTGCAACCAAAAACATATTTATTTACCTAACCATATTAGAATTATATAACTTTATTATTCTATAATGCATAAGCCGAAGCCATAAAGATCTATAATAAATCATAATTAACTAGACTATAGTTGAATTGTAATTAGATACTAGCAAATAGTATTATAAAATAAGTTTAATGTATACTACTATATTATATTAGAACATAAATCATAATATAATGAATTTAGGGGGGGGGGGGGTGTAGCGGCCAGATTAAGGTATCGGTTAAGAACGCCCACTGTTACCGGTTCAAACCCATGTGATGGACGGCATCGCTTTACTGCCCGTTCATACCATTTGGAAATAGAGGCAGCTGCCTTCCTTCTTTGCATGGCAGAAACCTACAGGTGCCCATTTAAAAATTCTGCCAAAACACTCACTTGTTCCCTTTACCACCATTAAAAAAAAAACCTTCAGTACCACCCCCACCCACAATAGCCTATGTTGCTGCGGGTAAACAAATAAAACAATAAAAGGTATAATGAATTTAGTTACTACAGTAAGTTAGTATGTAGTTATATCTTGGTATAAATGCATTATGATTTATAGTAATACTAGGTATAAATATAATACAGGGTTTCCCAACAAGTGTGCCACAAAATTTCACAACTGTTATTAAACGTTTACGTAAAATTTTGGTAATTGGTTAAAATAGTTTTAACGATTCTCTTATCAGGGATATTGTTCACCATTTCTTATTAAATAATTTAAAATATCACAACTGAAGAACTTGGAAGACGACATGAGGGTGTGCTTATCAACCATTCAACCACGAAGGAAGCTAATAATGAAGAGAAACAGTCCCAAATTTCTCACTAAGATTAGGTTTTTTGTAAAAATTGTAATGTATCTTGTTTTTACATTTCAATAAATTAAATATTTAGTATAATTATAATAATTTTTTTTTTCTATCCTACCATTTTAAACTGTTTGTTAGTAATATTATACTGATATACAACTACTTTGGTATTAATAATTAATATGAAGGTTTAATATAAAAAAAATATGTGTACATATATAAGTCAGTGACAAGTGTACCGCGAGGGAAAAAGGTCGGGAAACGCTGATATAATATGTACTTAATTACTACATTAATTTTCTATTCTGACAAATGGCAATATTCAATGCTTGAAGAATTTAGTAGAAACAACAAAAAACATAAATAGGATGTTCATTCGACAGGCAAACCTAACGAAAAGACTAATGTAAATAAAATTTATAAAATAGACAAAATTCAAGAAAAATTGCTGAACATTAGAAATCAGAAGGAGAACAATAATATACTAATACTATTGTGATGGTATGCGGTGTGTTGATAAGTCGCAGGCCCAAATGCACAATTAAAATTAAGATTATTGTACAATCCCATAATTCTTGTTTACTACCCTCGATCACCGGAACTAGTGTGTAGTATGTTCCGTCTATTAGTATAAGGTCTATGGTGTTATTAGCATTATTATTAAAATTAATTTAAACCTATTAACAATTATATAACATAAGGATAAGAACATTATCTGTGGTTTTTTACAATATTTCAATTTTTCTATGAATATCTAAACTTTTTAAATTGTTATATTTCAGATACTCATCACTTACAAAAAAAATTTAATATTGTAAAAAGCCAAATGTACAAACACAATTAATATTAAAAACTTTAAACTTGATAATAGGTCAAATGAATCAAATTACTATAATAACAAGCAATATAACATCAGATCTACAAATTTATTTTGCACAAAAAATTAAATTAACCATTATTAATATTATGATACTAAAGGACCTATAAATGTAAACTTAAAACTGATCTTCAAAAGAAAATTTAAGCATATGGTAGTTTTTAAAAATAAATGCTAATTAAGTACTGCATAAAATTTTAAGAGTATAATAATGAAGTAAAAAGATTTTGTGAACACTCATTCAACACAACAAAATAATAGGATAACTTTTTTTTGTTTTCAAACAAATATTCTAGTTTATAGAAATAAATAATTAGAATAACTAACACAATACCAAACATTTACTTACAGTTGAGAATAAAATAATTTTAAAACATTAGCAGCTTGAGCTCTTTTTCCCCACAACATTTTTGGTGCACAATTGAAGCATTCATTTAAAACACCAATAGATACTTTATCAATATTTTGATTTTCAATGCAACGCTAAAAAAATTTATTAGTTCAGTAAAAAGAAAAAAAATTATATAATTTTCATATTAAATCAAGTATGTACAGAGAAATCAACAAACATGCCAACTTCCTCTGTTCTCAATAATTCAAATATGATCTTTGGAATTTTCAAGTGTATAATTATAATAAATTTATGACTATATTTTCTAATTCTTCAGATTTTGGTACTACTCAAAAAGTGTACCGTTTTTTCAAATGAGTACACTCCTCTTTTATTTAACAATAATTTTTCTGAAAATGTTGACATACCAATAAAAGAAATTAGAACGTGCAGCTTGTGTTAATCAACTTAGTTTACTAAAAAAAAAGTTCTAATGGATTTGGATATTGGGGATAGAGTACTTTTAAAATTTTAGTAATTAATATAATCCATCAACTTTTATATTTTGTGTTAAGTGTAAATGTAAATACTAATTCTAATATGATAAAATAATCTTTATAACCACTTTACTTTTCACATACTTTAACTACTTGTTCAAATTCCGAATTAGGTAGAACATCAACTTTTCAAAAAAAAAAAATGATTTACTTCGTAATTTACAGCAAAAAAAAAAAAAAAGTATACAGATAAAAAAGAACTTAATTATTTAAAAATTCTAAAAATCAAAATTTCAAATAATTTGTTACTAAAGAAAACAATAGGGGGTGGTCATGCCTAGTAAATTGTCCCGTATAATAGGTTTAAATAAAATGTTTACTTACTTTACAAACATTAAGATTGCATTTAATACAATTAGATAGATCTTTGTTGGATTTACACAAGATACAACTATACTTATTTCCTTCACATAGTTTATAGAAACAGTTCTAAATAAAAAAAAAAAAAAAAACATAGATCAAATATAAGTAATGCAGCAGTGTTATTAATTGTAAAAAATAAAAATGTTTATTAATATAAATGCTAATAATATTTAAATACACATAAGAACATGGCTCATAAAACTAAATAAAATTGTGTAGAAGTAGTATTTTAAACTGTAAAAAAAATCAATTTAGGTATAAAACAAATATAATAATTTGAGTTAGTTGAGATTGGTATTATGGAGAAATTTGTTAATGTAAGTGGAAACAGTCAAATAGAGCCAATATCAGTAAATTCAGGGACGAGACGGGTCTGGCTCCAATGTCACCAATGTTATTTAATATATAGTTAGAAAAAGTCATTAAAACATTAAACGTTAGATTATATTATAGATCACAATACAGCTTTCTATAGATCGCAAACACTACTAGGATCTAGATCTTTATCAAGAAATCTTAACATACAGCTATATATTATATAACTGTGTCCAGTTACCACTTATGAAGTAGAAACGTGGCCACTGCGAAAGGGAGATGGAAGAAAGCTGATAGTCGCCACTGCCATGTAATATACTTATATCAACAACGAGATGTTAGCTGATAATAATACAACATAACCTAAAGTTCAAATTATTTTTTGTTCATATTCTGAACAAACCATTTTATATTCCCTACCTATGTCATTCTTAACAAAACTATAATGATTTTGGTCGCTCCTGTAAAATTAATTGTTGCGGTTTATATCACTTAGCTTTCTACTATCCATACGTACTTTAATAAATAGGATAAAAAAAACTTACGTAACAACATAGAAATAGATAACTTTGATGAACCATTATCATTTTCTTTGAAATAATTTCAGGTAAAAGATCATTGTTACATATTGTACATCTAACTTCACTGTTCAAAATGTCTTTAACATCTAGAAAATATAAAATTAAATTTAGAAACATATTTTTACAAGTAGTAACTACCCAAGTATCAACCTATATTAAAAGATTTTAAAATTAAGACATTGAGCATGGCTTTTAGTTCATAAAATTCATTAAAGAACTAAAAAACCTTGAATGTGTATTCAAAAATCTACCGAAAAATTCCCAAATAGTTTAACCTTAAGTTTTTATGACCATTTTCCATATGTGATATAATTTTAAAAATAGGTATTTGACATTTCAGAACTATAGAATTATAGTGCAGAAAAATTTTAAATTGTTTAAGTTTTTTTTTCTCACTTCAATTATTGTCAATAAACAATCGACTTATATAAATATTGAATATAAAAAAAACCGTTAGTCACAAATTTTGTTTATAACTATTTGAAGTTCATAATGTTTACGAAATATCTAAAAATCTTCAAATAAAAATTTTAAAAAAAACCCAGAGCAATCATAGAAAACATTTAATGAGCGTAGAAAAATATATTATAATTTAAATATAGGTAATATATATCCTAAAGACTGCCAAATCATCTCCGTTCAAAATCATTTATCATACACAATGATACTTGTCATTTCATTCAAATTGAACAATGAATTATAGGGACTTACTCTCAGTCTCCACTATACAGCAGAGTGATACCCACTAGACCAGTTTTTTAAAAAAAAAAGCATTTAAACTTTCTGAAATAATGAGTGTTCAATAATAAGAGAAAAACCCAGTATAATACATATTTTTCATTCAACTAACAAATAGGAAATATCTATTAATGTCCTATAAAAATACATTTTATTTTTGAGAAAACAAGTAAATCACCTGTTAATAGAAAGTATTACTACTAATGGCAATATTATCTTATTAGTTGTTAAATAAATAATATGGATAAAGGTAGGTATTCTATGAGAATTAAGTGCATAACAGTATTTACCTGTATAATTGTTTTTGCGAAATTTGATTTCTTCGTCATTCGGATAAACAGTGTCCATCATGATAGCTTCGAAACCAATCGAACTCAGACTTCCAATAAACTAATGCACTGAAATTCAATAACATTTTATTATAACTAAGAGTGTTGAACAATTATAGGTATCGTGCATACAGCTGTAAAAAAAATTGAAGAAATACAAATTATGATCTACTCTGCGCGATGTCTCAGAAACGTAACTAAAAATCGAGAAAAAACACGATGAAATACAAAATTATTTAGTTATTAATATCATCGTTGGCATTAGACACGACAGAAATTTGTGAAAACTTTACATCAGCTAAAAAAATGGTCATCATGAGACACTATTGACCAGTCAGATTTTCGAGAATTGCGTGTACTGTGTAGGTAATAGGGAAAATGTAAACAATCACATACCGATAGGCGGGAAATCCGGTCACCGAGGAACACAGTGTACACAATCGACAAGTCGATTGTTTATCGATGAGGACGTTGAAACTTCAAAACATAAGAAAATAATATTATAAAATCAAATACCAGAAATACGAGAATATCGCAACCCAATAAATCTACAACTACGGTTGAACAGTCAAATAGTCAACAACCGCGAACAAGACGCCGGGCGATAGTCTACAGTTCCATACATCGGCAGTATCGCACATCGTACTCATTACTCGACGACTCAACGTTTCGACAAATAGTGTTGCTGCTCTGGATAAAATGTGTATTGAAATTTAGACTAAATAGGTATGCCGGATATTTCGTGATACGCATGTCTGTGACGTCATATTTGGCCGATTGGCCGAGCCTCGGTGAGAGGAGGAGTCGGCAACGGCGCCGCGGACCAATGAGAAACGGTAAAATGCTTTCGTCACAATACAATGCACGGGCGGAGGGTGGATGCGCGATATGCTTCAAAACTTGTATATTGCTGACCTACCTATTTCAATTTTTGTGGTGATATTCTTTAAAATAAACACTCGAAAACCGACTATCAACAACTGTGTTTAATTTTTTGCGACTACCACAATCGGTAAACCCACGAACAGTGTGACCAACGCGAGACATACAATACGACACTATAATGGCTGATAGATATTATTTAACATTTAATTTTCCGAGTATTATTTTCGATTCTAAGCACTTTTTGAGCCTTGCTCGAGAAACTTACATAATATTTCGAGTTCCACATTAAATATTGCCTGAAAATCATTTTCAGACAACCGCATCTTCACAATATATCGAGTGGTGGTGACACTAGTTATCAACCAGTGATAACACGTTCTCGGTTACCGCCATCGCCATGCTGGATTATGGCGGCAAAATCCAATCTCATATTTGTAGACTACTGAGTAGAAAAATGATTAGATTATGTAGTTATTAAAAAATTACTTTAACTCATAGGTGGGTCCAGACCTCAATCGCAGGTCATGCACAACAGTGGCATATCTAGGGGATTGGGAAACTGCCAATCCTCCCCCCTCAAAAAAAATTAAAAAATTAAAATTTCTGTTAGGGTTTGGGGATATGACCTTGAATTATACACATGATGAAAAACAAAAAATTTAATATGAAAATAGAAATTGAGAAAAAAAGGTTCATATTATGCATCAAAATTTACTATGTAAGTTTGATCAAATTTGCAGGTCATGCCTGTGCATGACAGGCATGACCCGTGGACACGCCTATGCTTTAACTAGTTGCCAATTTGGGAGATCGTATAGATTAATTTTCTAGACTTGATAATATAATTTTTTAAATAATTTATACCATACATATTCCAAAGAGTTCAACTTATTTTTGATTTATACATGGACAATCTTAAAAATAAAACACAAGGTTTAATAGTTACTTTTATTCATTAATATTACAAAAGAAGGTTTATTTACAAACTGCATTTTTAGTTTTACAGTAAACCAATGAGGCAAAAATGAAAAAAATAAATAGGATAGGAGAAGGTGGCCATTGGCGGCATACTGGATACCATTTATATTACCAAAACAATTATAAGTAATAATGTGAAATATGTTAAACACTAGAAAATTATTATAAACTTTAAATAAAAAACATTGTAGACGGTTATCAATTTTACAAAATATCTCAGAATTCAGTGTATTATTTAATATTTATAATTACAATTTATAACAACTGAATAAAAGTGCACCATTGATCATATATTATTCATATCATCAATGGTGTCATTTAATATTTAATTTAGTATTTGAACATATTGTAAGTAGATATATATTTTTAGAATGTTGTGAATTAATAAACATGTTTATCTTAATAAAAACTTAGGTCAAATATTTAAAAATGTCTTAATATTAAGTGAAAAAAAACTATGAAATTAACCTATTTACGTATCATAGTCTGTCTTATTTGCCATCGTAGGTCATTATGACTTTTTTCACCGGGTACTTTATGATTTTTCCATTCTGTTTGGTAATACTGATGTAATGATACTGGATCCATTTGTTTCCTTTTTAAAATCTGTGAATATTTATTCTCTCCTAAAATCATATACTAAAGATTAGATGATAGGTATAACAGTAAAATTTTATTTGATTGTTAGGTTTTAATTTTCTAACTAGAATGTAATGAGTTACATAGGTACATATTTAAGTATTAATTTATAATAATAATAGTAATAACTAGGACTCAGAATTCGATACACTTGTATATTTTTTCTGTAATGTTTGATACAATGCTTTTCAACATAAATATGTGTGCAAAGTACACACCTTGCAATGCTATTAACAAATTTTGCTTATGGAATTTTTTTTTCATTTTTCAAAGGCATTAAAGTGTATTGCTAAACCTTTATGGGTAATTTATTAACTTATTTCTATAGATATTACAAATCAAAAATATTATATATAATTGTACATATATTGTACTAAAACAAGGTGATCTGGTTTTTAAAAAGAATTGTTTTTTAGATATTTAGGTCTAAATGAGTTTTTGAAACAGCATCTAAATGCGAGCCTTAATAATAACATAGATCATAATATAATTATAATGCTAAATAGTCACACTTTAATTCTTACCAGTTTTTATACTTGGTAAATCTGTTTGAACAGCTATTGTTGAAACAGCTTTAGAGCATATTTTTGTTTTTGAACTTGGCTGTGACAACCTTTCAAAAACATCATTATTCTTTTTATTATTTTTTTTATTACAGCATGCATTTTTACAAAAATTATTTGATGGAATATCTTGTTTTTCTTCTGATAAATCCCTTCTTTTCTTTAGATCAGTATTAAAATTTTCTTTTTCTTCAATTCGAGTTTTTTGTTTTTCATATTTGATAAGTTTTTTTAAATCTAAAATTAAAAATACAATTAATTTATAAAAAAATACCGTTAAATTTATACACTTAATTAAAACTACCCATCTCTTTTTATTATAAATAAACACAAAATCTAATTATTATCTGAGAAATAGAAAAAAATGTTTGTTTTGAAGGTATTCAACTCATAAATCGACCTATTTTTAAACAATTTTTGTCTGCACAGTATAAGACATTAAGGTTAAATAATATTCTTAAAAGTTATAAGTTTAATAAACAATAATAATTACAGTATAACCTAATTCATCATAGGCATATGCAACATTTCATATCTGGTACAACATACATTTTTAACTTTTTCAGCCAAACAATAAGTAGCCACATTGAA
Organism: Diuraphis noxia; assembly: GCF_037042655.1. NCBI lineage: Eukaryota > Metazoa > Arthropoda > Insecta > Hemiptera > Aphididae > Diuraphis > Diuraphis noxia. Next base: position 4,854,948 of record NW_028301713.1, on the reverse strand, counting down.
CACTTATTTAGTTATTTCCCACTTAGGCAAAAAGAAATGGTGCAAGAGGTAAAAGTGATGACTTGTATCATTTTATTGTATGATAATTAATATTTGATTATGACCATCTTTATCTAAATATGCACAGCACCGTGATTTAAAGGTTATTGTTTTTATTCGATCAACATTGAACATTCAAATTTATATTTAATTTTACATTCAATATCTTTAAAAATAATTATGTAGCCTTTTAAGAAAATTACATTTTTAGAAGCAACAAAAGCACTATAAGCACTATTTGGTTATGTTACCCCTGAGTGTTCGGTCTAGGGTGACCAAACTTCCCGTATTATAAAAGAAAGTACCGTATTTCAAAAGTATGTCTCGTTGTCCCGACATAATTATCTGGGACGCTATTCCATTATTAAAAATAGGTTTATTTTCATGCATCGGAAAATAAGTAAAAAAAATTATACAAAATTAATAATTCTGTTTTAAATATCAATAAATATATTTTTATGCATTTTTTTTAGAATAATATTGTTTTTTCTATATTATTCTGATAACTGATTTATTTGTAGTATAATATGTAGTATGTATTGAATTCAATTATTCTAATATAGTTTTATTTGGTGTTCATCATGATGGATCACAGCTCTGTATAGAGACGGCAATTACAACGACAACAAGGAAAAACCAAAAATAAAACATAACATATTATAATGTTTGTATATTATTTGTAAATAGGTGTCTGATTTTACTCGTAATGTGAATCTCTATGAAATATTTATAATTTTTATATTTTGTCAATTAGTGCTTAGCATTTCATAATTTTCTGTTGGGAAATATGACATTTTAGATTCTGAACGAAGTGATGAATGTATTGATTTTACAATGTTTTTTTTTTTTTTTTTTGCGCCTGTGTACAACATAACTAGTCGAAATAATGATTCAAAGTTTAAAAATCATAACATTTTTTCTGTTTATAACTAAGGATTAAAAATATACCACTAAGTTTAGTTTTCCATAAGTTTTCCTTCAAATAGCTATAGAGAAAACTCGAAGCGTCGTTATAAGAAAAATTTTAAGTGCGTTTGAATTTTAAATTTTTACGAAGTAGCGTAACGATAACGATTTATTCTCAAACGATTTTAAACATTTGTTATTATTCAAAAAGTGTGAGTCGTAGATTCTTGAAAATTTTACCAGTTATTTAGATTGGTATTTTCTTTACATGATTTAATTTTCAAAATATTTTTACTTTTTTTGAGGTATTTATAGACAACAGAAATTTTCAATTTTTTTGAAAAATTTTTTTTGATGTGTTGATAACATTTTTTTGACACTATCAAAATACTTGAAAATTTAATACAAAGTTTCTCATAAATTATTCTTATAGTGATTAAAACTATATAGGCAGATAAGAATACATATGCACAATCTTTTTTATTAACATTTGAAGTTCAAATATTGACTTAATACGTAAAAATTACCGCAATTTTCAAATTATCTTAGATCGAAATTCATAAAAATTTTTCTTTTTAATTCTAAAATTTGAGAATTTAATACAAGGCTCATAATATTTTTCTATGATAATATAAGGTATTATGAATTATGATAACTACATGATAACTACATTAATTGATTAACCATGCCTTATGCAAAATGCGACTTAATTGAAAAATAAAATATTTGTTTCAAAGTAGAATATATGACAATATTTAAATATAATATATCCTAGACCGACAAATCATCTCCGTTCAGAATCGTTTTTCGTATACAATGATACCTATAATTGCATTCAAATTTAATCCCATACATTACAGTAACCTACTGTACAGCAGAGCAACATCCACGACTTACCCGCTTTTTTAAAACATATTTATCTGAAAATTAATTGCCTCTATATTATTTACATAAATAAATACAAAAAAAAAATATTTATAATTTGTAATATTGTAATCAAATATCCAAAAAAATTGTCTTATTAATTTTGTAAGTTACATTATTTAGTTATCATTAAGACTTTTAATAATTAGGCATTTCATTCAAAATATGTAGATATAAATTAATTTAAAAATTAAGTCCCATATTTTTATAATTTTTATCTGGCCACCCTACTTCTACACCTATAAACTTTCACCAAGACTCAGTCTGAAATTTATAAAACATACTTTTGATTTATCATTTATATAAATCAATGTTAATTTAAGTATTCAATCAGCATTTAACTACCTATAATGTGTACACAACTAATAGCAAAAGTAATATGAAAACAAGTTAATATTATTTACATACCTTTCATGAATTTTTGAAGCAAATGAGACTCGACATTTTCATACCCTAATTCTTTGAGATGACGTAAAACCACAACTTGATCAAATTCCATCAATAAAAAAGTTGTGTATTTAATGTATTTCGGAAGAAGGTGAAAATCTAAAGCTTATAACACATTGATTATTCTTATTGAAAAGTACAGATAATAATTAATGTAAGTATAACAACATTAAAATATGTTTATTATGTATTTTATATATCTAGTAACTAAAAATATAATATTGAAATTATAACTTAAAAGAAAAAGAATGGCTGACACCTTTAGATTTTTCACCAACAACCGTTTATAATTTTAAGTGTTTGAAAATTTGAAATTTTGATCTTATCAGCTATAATGTTATCTCAAAATATTTTGTGGTATTACCACCTTAGATCATAATCCACATATTATCGCGATTTAAGATTTAACACAAACGTTTAAAAGTTGAAAATATTTCCAGGGGCTAATGGTAAACAATTTTAAATAGTGGAAAATTATGTTATTAAAATATGTTTCAAATTTTGGGTGCTGAACAAAAACTAAAAAATGTCCAGTTGACGAGAAACTGGACATTTGACAAGTGAATACGCCATCTCTTGGACAATTTTAAACTATTGACCTTGACAATTTATGATGTTCGATATGATCATATGATCAATGTTTGATCTGCTGATAAGTGTTATCGCTCGAAAATTTTTAATTTCATGGCACCATATTATTACGTTTTTTAAGTTTTAACTTTCAAGAAAGTAATTACAAGTTGCTACTTGCTGTTGTCCTTTATTTACGTATTTATTTACCCAAATCTAATCATGTCCGCCGTTAAGTTTGGTAGCCACCTAAAAGAACTACGATTGCATTTATGTCAGTCATCTCCCTCAAGCAAAGGAGTTCGGTTAGTGTTTTTGTTGTATGACCAATACCTAATTCTGATTGATAATACGTTTAACTATTTTCAGGCAGTTTATAGAAAAATACTATACTTCGTTGAAAAAAGCTAATCCAAAGTTTCCAATTTTAGTACGCGAATGCAGCGGTATTGAACCAAAAGTGTTTGCTCGATTTGGTGAGTATTATTTGACAAAATTTCATTAATACTTAAAAGAATTTAAATTACACAAATTGTGATGTTAAAAGGATAAATAAAGGTCGATCAATATCATTTATAAAATGTATGCAAAAAAACGTGTGGATTAATCTAAGCTAAATATTTGTCATAATTAAATCATGATATATTTTACTTATTTAGAATTTGGACAAGAACGAAGTGAACATCTATCTGATCAATCGGCAGAGAATGTACTCAAAAAAATAGAAGGATTAGTAAAACAATAGAATTGTGGTAAAAGAAAAATAATGTCTTTTTAATATTATGTACATATTATAAAATATTATACTAATATATTTTAGTTGTTGTAGTCTGCTGAGCAATATGACTTTGAATTATTATATATTTAGATCATTTAAGTTAGACTAATAATTAACTAACTATTATAAACCTACTAATGGTTTACATCTTATTTCCTTTAAAAAAATAATTTACATTATTTTTAATAAATATTCCATTATTTTTTATAGTTTCAAAAAGTGCAAAAAATTACTTCTCATAAAAATATTAACTATCAACCAATCGGTATAGTAAAGGGCACTTATTTACCATTAGTGTCATAATTTGACTATTAATGTTTTGAAGTGGAATGCTGGCAAGTGAAATGTTAATTATCAACTGAGCCAAAAATATTATATAAAATACTCAACAATTAAAAAATACACTTCATCTAGAAAAATATGTAACATATTATGTACAATATGGATTCCAATTATAACTCTCTAACATAATAATTACAACAAAAATAACAATTGTACCAACTTTATTTTTGAAATCTATTTGCTCTTTATTTTTCAATGATCCTGATAACATCTATATTACAAAAAAGTAAAGTGCAACATTGAACATACCTATTGTAAAGAATCTGAATAGATTTTAGGTATCTAAGCCTATATAATAATACATTTTTAAGCATCTAAATAATATCTTGAAACAAAAAAAAGAAAACAAAGATAGAGAAACTTGAATTGGAATTTGTAATACATATTATGATACTATAATAAATACTGATTTTTTTTTAAGTTTATAATTGTATTTTACTGTTTTTGTCTCATATTCTTATCTATCTATCTATACTATATTTACATAAGGGAAGACACCAGTTCTGCGCATTATTTTCATCTTCGACTGGTAACTCCATCATTGTAGGAGTTTTATAGGAGTTTCAAATTCTGTAGCCAAACTTAAATCAGTTACCGCCTGGTATCTCTTTTAGATTGAGGTGTAGTAATATTTTAACCATTTAGCTTTTAATCACCCAAAACAATTTTAATATTGATTTTCCACAAAAATATTGGACATTTAAATTCATTTAGTGAGTGATTAAATAATTAAAGTTCAACTTTAAACAAAAAAAATAGGGTTTTATAATATTACGTACACATTTTTAAATTTCATTCAAGTTATGCAGGAAATTCAGCAGCCACCAGTATATGTGAAGCTATTGTCAAGCAATACTCATCTCCTTCTCAAATCAACCAACTAAGGTTGGTCCTCAAGTTGACTGCCAAGGTTTTCTCTTAACGTAAATGAATGAAAATTAATTAAAGAAAAAGCATGTTGTTTTCCCTATTTTGCAATCTACTTTGAGATTGATCAAAAAAACATCAATATCTGTATGAACCCAGTTAAAATAGAATAAACATAATATAGCATATTTATAAGAATACAGTACTATTGTACTAAGTATAATTCAATAAATCAAAAAACGCTGCAGTGCCAAAGTGTAGTATTGAAGTATATCACTAAACTGTTCTAAAGCGGTTGTAGTATTTACTAGAAGTGGCACTACATGACATTTTCAGATGTTTAAATGCCCCATTCAGCTATGCCTTGGATATTTAAGTTTATATATTATTATTAAATCTATCTAATTATTCTTATTTAAATGGCTAAACCCAATTAAAATTAATAGGTTTACTAAAATATATTTGCATAATAACACATAATATGTGGGTATTTTAATCTCAACTTTTATTTAAAATTAAATAACAAAATTAAAATGGTAACAGGTTTTTCTACCAATAATATATTATAGGAACCTATTCAATTTCAATATAAATAACATTTTAACTTTTATTTCATGTTATGTTAAGACATTTTTTTTAATATCCACGTATTTCAATTTTTCTAATCAAAACATGATCAATTGCATAAGAAGTTAGTTTAATTATGGTTAAAGTTAGTAGAAATTACTAAGTTAATTTTAAAAATATTTTAAACTAATATCATACTAAAAATTGTAAATGAAAATAAATAACTATTTGACAATAATTTAGTATATTTTAGTAAAAATTTCTCAGACAAATTGTAGAGAGCAAATAATTTTACTACCTATGTATTTAAAATTGTATTTATAAATTAACAAATGCTTGATATAATTCTAAAGACTCAAATCCTACTTGTATTTGAATTACGGCATTAGCTGGTATCATAAAAACTTTTCCTGGCGATAACATCAAATCTTGTGGTGCAGTTATTTTACCTTGACCATTTATAACAATAATTATGGAAGCAACATCTCTTTTCAATAATTCATAAACTTCATCTGCAGGAACCTTAAAAAAGCAAAATTATACATAAATCAGTGAATTATTTTTGATTTGATTTTTTGTATTCAAGTACTTTAATGCAAGCCACTGCAAAATCAGGAACTGGAGGTCTAAAAAGTGTTGTATAAGAATTTTCTTCAACTCCACAAAACAACTTGGATTCAGCAGGTGCCCCATTAAAATGTATTACCCTGCATAAAGTCTCTACATCAATATATTTCGGAGTCAACCCAGCTCTTATCACATTATCAGAACAAGCCATACATTCAATGCAATCTAAACAAACACATTTTTAATAGAATCAATCGGGTAGATTAATTTTTGTTTTTACTTTTACCCATACACAATGATATAAATTATAAGTTGTTACAAAAGCAGTTATTCAATTTTAAAGCATTTATATTATATATTAAAGAAATCTGACCACCATAGATATAAGCATGAGGTTCGTTAGCTCCTAAATATATTGCTTGACCTGGTGAGAGTTGAATATAATTTAAAAAATATA